>NC_073402.1:30502004-30527004 GCF_028641065.1 Leucoraja erinaceus | reverse complement strand
GGTTGTTATGTTTTTCAATCCAATTCTCTTCACCAGCTTTGAAGAATGCATTTTATCGAGATGTATCACAGCACAGTTTGGGAACGGCTCCACCTTGGACCGCAAAACATGTCAGCGAATTGTGGACGCAGCCCAGACCATCGCACAAACCAACCTCCCTTCCATCGACTCCATCTACACCTCACGCTGCCTCGGTAAGGCCAGCAGCATCATCAAGGACCAGTCTCACCCCCGGCCACTCCCTCTTCTCCCCTCTCCCATCGGGCAGGAGGTACAGAAGTGTGAAAACAAACGCACACACACCTCCAGATTCAGGGGCAGTTTCTTCCCAGCTGTTATCAGGCAACCGAACCATCCCACCACAACCAGAGAGCGGTCCTGAACTACTATCTACCTCATTGGAGACCCTCGGACTATCCTTGATCGGATTTTGCTGGCTTTGCCTTGCACTAAACGTTATTCCCTTACCATGTATACACTGCAAATAGCTCAACTGTAATCATATGTTGTCTTTCCGCTGACTGGTTAGCACGCAACAAAAGCTTTTCACTGCACCTCGCTACACTTGACAATAAACTGAACCTTCCTCTCCCCTTTCTCTCAACTACTATCCCTTCCCTATCTCCTCCCCACGCCTCTCCCCTCCACTCTCTTCTCAAGTTAATACTTTCCTGAGGAAGGACATTATTGCCATAGAGGGAGTACAGAGAAGGTTCACCAGACTGATTCCTGGGATGTCAGGACTGTCTTATGAAGAAAGACTGGATAGACTTGGTTTATACTCTCTAGAATTTAGAAGATTGAGAGGGGATCTTATAGAAACTTACAAAATTCTTAAGGGGTTGGACAGGCTAGATGCAGGAAGATTGTTCCCGATGTTGGGTAAGTCCAGGACAAGGGGTCACAGCTTAAGGATAAGGGGGAAATCCTTTAAAACCGAGATGAGAAGAACTTTTTTCACACAGAGAGTGGTGAATCTCTGGAACTCTCTGCCACAGAGAGTGGTTGAGGCCAGTTCATTGGCTATATTTAAGAGGGAGTTAGATGTGGCCCTTGTTACTAAGGGGATCAGGGGGTATGGAGAGAAGGCAGGTACGGGATACTGAGTTGGATGATCAGCCATGATCATATTGAATGGCGGTGCAGGCTCGAAGGGCCGAATGGCCTCTACTCCTGCACCTAATTTCTATGTTTCTATGTTTCTAAGGTCGACAAAATTGCTGGAGTAACTCAGCGGGTGCGGCAGCATCTATGGAGCGAAGGAGATAGGCAACGTTTCGGGTCGAAACCCTTCTTCCGACTTTCCTAAGATACTTTCCTAAGATAGGCACAAAATGCTGGAGTAACTCAACGGGTTAGGCAGCTTCTCTGGAGAAAACGAATAGGTGACAATTTGGGCCGGAGCCCTTCCTCTGAGTCTGTGTCCCGTGGCTCGAGGGAACATTGCAAAGTGTTTTTGCTGCGTGCTATCCAGTCAGTGGAAAGACAATACACGATTACAATCGAGCCGTCCACAGTGTACAGATACATGATAAAGGGAATAACGTTTAGTGCAAGGTAAAGTCTGATTAAAGATAGTCCGAGCATCTCCAATGAGGTAGATGGGAGGTCAGGACCGCTCTCTAGTTGGTGAGAGGATGGTTCGGTTGGGAAGAAACTGTCCATGAATCTGGAGGTGTGCCTGGGAAGGAACTGCAGATGCTGGTTTACATCGAAGATAGACACAAAATGCTGGAGTAACTCAGCGGGGACAGGCAGCATCTCTGTATAGAAGGAGTGGGTGAAGTTTCAGGTCGAGACCTGTCTTCTGAAGAAGATGATGCTGCCTGTCTCGCTGAGTTACTCCAACATTTTGGGTCTATCTCCAGAATCTGGAGGTTTGTGCATTGAAACGTCTGTAGCTCTTGCCCGATGGGAGAGGGGAGAAGAGGGAGTGGTCCTTGATGATGCCACTGGCCTTGCCGAGGTGTGGATGGAGTCGGTGGAAGGGAGGTTGGTTTGCTGCGTCCACAATTCGCTGGAGTTTCTCGATGTCTTGGACGGAGCTGTTCCCAAACCCAAGGCTGCGATGCGTTCTATGATCTAAGAACCCAAGACTTGTTCTACGTTCTATGATCTGTTCCGTGAAAGACCAGTGCAAGCGGTGAGCTGATCGACATACAGCCATGCTCTTGGAGCTAGAGGAAATCAGCCCTTTTGTTTACTCAAGCAAAGCCTGGCAGTTTCAAAAAGGATGTGGCTACAATTTAAAAGAAAATGCTTTACACAAATGAGGACTTGGTAGCAGTCAATAATATAATATGCAACGCGAGACCGAGGGGGACTTCATAAACATCCTGTGGTTGTTAAAATGGTGTGTCTGATATCTCTCATTCACATCCCATCCTCCATTACTTCCTTCTTGTCCTCGAACGGACTTAGGTAGAAACTTAGAAAATAGGTGCAGGAGTAGAGGCCATTCGGCCCTTCGAGCCAGCACTGCCATTCAATATGATCATGGCTGATCATCCAACTTAGTATCCTGTACCTGCCTTCTTTTCATACCCCCTGATCCCTTCAGCCACAAGGGCCACATCTAACTCCCTCGTAATGAACTGTGGCCTCAACTATTTTCTGCGGCAGAGAATTCCACAGATTCACCTTGTGTGAAAAATGTTTTTCTCATCTCGGTCCTAAATGACTTCCCCCTTATCCTTAAACTGTGTGACCCCTGGTCACCGGCAGTCTCATAAAAAATCACCTTAAGTGGGACAGGCCCTTTGTTCCACCGATAAAAGATTAAGCTCCACATTGTACAAGTGAGTGTACACTTCCAGCTGTGAGAAGAGATCTGTTCTAATTTTAGAAACAAAATCATTTCATGAAAGTCAAAAAGCTATTCTCCTGTGACCCCTTGTCCTGGACTTCCCCAACATCGGGAACAATCTTCCTGCATCTAGCCTGTCCAACCCCTTAAGAATTTTGTACGTTTCTATAAGATCCCCCCCTCAATCTTCTAAATTCTAGCGAGTACAAACCGAGTCTATCCAGTCTTTCTTCATATGAAAGTCCTGACATCCCAGGAATCAGTCTGGTGAACCTTCTCTGTACTCCCTCTATGGCAAGAATGTCTTTCCTCAGATTAGGAGACCAAAACTGTACGCAATACTCCAGGTCTGACCTGCTAATTGTGCAATTGAAGTCAATGGCGCCCAGAGCCCAGAGTTAGACGCAAAATGCTGGAGTTACTCAGCGGGTCAAGCAGCATCTCTAGAGTGAAGGAACGGGTGACGTTTCGGGTCGGAACCCTTCTTCAGACTCAAAGAACCCATAGTTTGGGCGGCACGGTGGCGCAGCGGTAGAGTTGCTGCCTTCAAGCGCCAGGTTCGATCCTGGCTACGGGTGTTGTCTGTTTAAGAAGGAACTGCAGATGCTGGAAAATCGAAGGTAGACAAAAATGCTGGAGTAACTCAGCGGGTGCAGCAGCATCTATGGAGCGAAGGAAATAGGCAACGTTTTGGGCTGAAACCCGGAAGGAAATAGGCAACGTTGCCTATTTCCTTCGCTCCATAGATGCTGCTGCACCCACTGAGTTTCTCCAGCACTTTTGTCTACCTACGGGTGCTGTCTGTGTGTAGTTTGTGTGTTCTCCCCGTCACCGAGTTACACTTCTCTGCATCTGCACACAATGGTCCGCTTCTTGTGCGTGGTGGTGGATAGATTGGAGGAAACTTGACCCCCAACGCATACTACAAAACAACAGAGAAGGAATGGACAGACAGACTGTTGGCGAGGCAGCCTTTGCTGGTGCCACCCGGTCGAGACCCTTGTTCAGACTGAGAGTCAGGAGAAATGTTTCCCTCTCCCCTGACCCGCAGTCTGAAGAAGGGTCTCGACCCTAAACGTCACCCATTCCTTCCCTCCAGAGATGCTGCCTGACCCGCTGAGTTACTCCAGCATTTTTGTGTACCTTCGATTTTCCAGCATCTGCAGTTCCTTCTTGAACAATAGACAATAGACAACAGGTGCAGGAGTATACACTTCGAGCCAGCACCGCCATTCAACGTGATCATGGCTGATCATCCCCAATCAGTACCCCACTTGTCAGTTAATAGGTTGTAAATTACCCCAGGTGTATACGATAGTGCTGGCGTGCGGGGATCGCTGGTCGGCATTGGCTCAGTGGGCTGAAGGGCCTGTTTCCGCGCTGTATCACTAAACTAAACATGGCTTCAAGGGAATTGGCAAATGGAAGAGAGGGGAAGAAGAGGGAAGAATGATTTTAAACATTGATGTGGAGTAAGTTGGAACCTGCAGCAAACAAGGGCAATGGATGCAAATCACCTTCATTCTCATTGAGGTTTGAAGATGGTTTGTAGGGAAAGTGTAGGGAGGTTAACTAATTTGGATGGTTCGGCCAAAGAGCCGGAACAGGAATAATGTGCAGAGTGGATCTCCTGAGCTCCACCAGTGTACGGATCTACCTGGATCCAATAGTCTCATCCATACAGTCATGGAATCAAGGCACGGTGTAGAAAGGAACTGCAGGTGCTGACTTACACGGAAGATAATCACAAAGTGCTGGAGTAACTCAAGTCTGAAGAAGGGTCCCGACACAATCCTATTTCTCCAGAGATGCTGAGGAGATGAGGAAGAATTTCTGTTTGGCAAGAGAGTGGAATTCATTGCCACAGACGGCTGTGGAGGCCAAGTCAATGGACATTTTTAAAGTGGAGATTGATGGATTGTTGATTAGTGCGGGTGTCAGGGGTTATGGGGAGAAGGCAGGAGAATGGGGTTGAGAGGGAGAGATAGATCAGCCATGATTGAACAGCAGAGTAGACTTGATGGGCCGAGTGGCCTAATTCTGCTCCTACAACTTATGAACTTGTGACCTCATGCTGCCTGACCCACTGAGTTACCCCAACACTTTGAATCTACATTTGGAATCAAGGAATTGTTGGGCAACTTGGTTCAATGCAGTCAGCAGAAGAATGAACCAAAGAACAAAGATCAACTAAAGGCAAAACTCTTATAGTCATAGAGTGACTCAACATGGAAACAGGCCCTTCGGCCCAACTTGCCCACACCGGCCAACATGTCCCAGCTACACTAGTCCCACCATATCACTCCAAATCTGTCCTATCCCTGTCTAACTGTTTCTTAAACGTTGGGATAGTCCCATCCTCAACTACCTCCTCTGGCAGCTCGTTCCATACACCCACCACCCTCTGTGTGCAAAAAAAATTACCCCTAATTTAAAATCACCTTAAAACTATGCCCTCTGATCCTCGATTCCCCTACTCTGGGCAAGAGACTGCGCATTGACTTGATCTATCCCTCTCATGATTTCATACACCTCTATAAGATCACCCCTCATCCTCCTGCGCTCCAAGGTATAGAGTTCCAGCCTGATCAACCTCTCCCTGGAGCTCTTCTCCACACAAATAGGTTTTAGCATTAGGTGTATTATTGTCCTGTACTGAGCTGCAGTGTTTTGTATGCTATCCAGCAGATCAGGTATAACATGCATAGATGCAATCAGATCAAAGTCAAATATAATAGATAGAGCAAAGGGGAAGATACAGAGTACAGAATATAGACAATAGGTGCAGTAGTAGGCCATTCGGCCCTTCGAGCCAGCACTGCCAATCAATGTGATCATGGCTGATCATCCCCAATCAGTACCCCGTTCCTGCCTTCTCCCCTGACTCCGCTATCTTTAAGAGCCCTATCTAGCTCTCTCTTGAAAGCATCCAGAGAACCTGCCTCCACCGCCCTCTGAGGCAGAGAATTCCACAGACTCACCAATCTCTGTGAGAAAAAGTGTTTCCTCGTCTCCGTTCTAAATGGCTTACTCCTTATTCTTAAACTGTGTGTGGGCCCTGGTTCTGGAACCCCCTCAATATTGTCACAAAAACGCAGGAGCAACTCAATGGGCCAGGCAGTATCTCTGGAGGTAAGGAATAGATGACGTTTCATGTTGGGACCCATCTTCAGAAGAAGATTCTCGACCTAAGACATCACCTGTTCTAAGACATCACCTGAAAAAGGGTTTCGGCCCGAAACGTTGCCTATTTCCTTAAGGGTTTCGGGTAGACAAATAGGCAACGTTTCCGGGCAGAAACCCTTAATGAAATAGGCAACGTTTCGGGCCGAAACCCTTCCGGGTTTCGTCCCGAAACGTTGCCTATTTCCTTCGCTCCACAGATGCTGCTGCACCCGCTGAGTTTTTCCAGCATTTTTGTCTACCTAAGACATCACCTGTTCCTTTTCGGTCCCGAGATGCTGCTGCACCCACTGAGTTACTCCAGCATTTTGTGTCTATCTTTAGGGTCAAAGCAGCATCTGCAGTTCCTTCCTCCCGCACAATGCACTTTGGGCAGTGGCTCTTCAGTTTCAGTCTCACTTCACTTGCGAGGATTTAGCTTGAGACACAGCCGTTAAGCCGATGAGCTTGTACATCTGAGTCATATCCCTTGCATCAACTGGGCTATATACAGGAAGCGTCATCTTGCATCTATTTTAAGAGCAAATCTCTCACTTGCTGCTCTTCGCCCCGAGCGAAAATAGCCGCCTTGTCCGTGGGACTTGGATGAAGCAGGATACAGGTTCGAATTACAAGTGGAAAGATAAATGAGTCGATTCTTTCCAAATGACAGCGAGAGAGAGAGAAAGGGCAGGTCCTTCAGAATTGCGATACTTTCAATATTAGGGTCAGGGTTAACATTGTCATGTATCTGTAGACTGTGGATTGTGATCTTGTGTTGCCTTTCCGCTGACTGGTTAGCACGCAACAAACGTTTTTCACTGCACCTCGGTACACGGGACAATAAACTAAACCAAACTGAAGGGCTCGGCCGAGTTTTGGAATCATGAAATCACACAACATGGAAACATGGCAACTTGTCGCGATGCCCCATCTATGTTCGTCCACCATTTGTGGCCTTCCTCTGCTTATCGAGTCCACACACAAGATTAGTCTCCCTGGCCCTCAGTCCGAAGAAAGGTCTCGACACGAAACGTCACCCGTTCCTTCTCTCCAGAGATGCTGTCTGTCCCGTTGAGTTACAATAGACAATAGACAATGGGTGCAGGAGTAGGCCATTTGGCCCTTCGAGCCAGCACCGCCATACACTGTGATCATGGCTGATCATCCACAATCAGTATCCCGTTCCTGCCTTCTCCCCAACACCCAGAGAATTGGCCTCCACTGCCTTCTGAGATTCATAACCCTCTGTGTGAAAAAGATTTTCCTCATCTCCGTTCTAAATGGCTTACCCCTTATTCTTAAACTGTGGCCCCTGGTTCTGGACTCCCCCAACATCGGGAACATGTTTCCTGCCTCTAGCTCTTAATAATCTTATATGTTTCAATAAGATAACCTCTCATCCTTCCAAATTCCAGAGTGTACAAGCCCAGCCGCTCCATTCTTTCAACATATGACAGTCCTGCCATCCCGGGAATTAACCTGGTGAACCTACGCTGCATTCCCTCAATAGCAAGAATGTCCTTCCTCAAATTTATGGAGACCAAAACTGCACACAATACTCCATGTGTGGTCTCCATGTCTCCAGGGGCCCTGTGCAACTGCAGAAGGACCTCTTTGCTCCTATACTCCTCCTCTTGTTAGGAAGGCCAACATGCCATTCGCTCTCTTCTCTGCCTGTTTATACATGCTTACTTTCAGTGACTGATGAGCAAGGACCTCCAGATCTCATTGTACTTCCCCTTTTCCCAACTTGACATCATTTACTCCAGCATTTTGTGTCTACCTTTGGTGTAAACCAACATCTGCAGTTCCTTCCTACACAAGATTACTTGCAGTTAAGCTAATATGACCTGAAGAAGGGTCCTGTCCTGAAACGTTACCTATCCATGTTCTCCACAGATGCTGCCTGACCCGCTGAGTTACTCCGGCACTCTGTGAAACGTCACCTATCCATGTTCTCCACAGATGCTGCCTGACCCGCTGAGTTACTCCAGCACTCTGTGAAACGTCACCTATCCATGTTCTCCACAGATGCTGCCTGACCCGCTGAGTTATGGTGCAGCAGCATCTATGGAGCTAAGGAAATAGGCAACGTTTCGGGCCGAAACCCTTCTGAAAATAGGCAACGTTTCGGGCCGAAACCCTTATGGGTTTTCGGCCCGAAACGTTGCCTATTTCCTTAGCTCCATAGATGCTGCCTGACCCGCTGAGTTACTCCAGCACTCTGTGAAACGTCACCTATCCATGTTCTCCACAGATGCTGCCTGACCCGCTGAGTTACTCCAGCACTCTGTGAAACATCACCTATCCATGTTCTCCACAGATGCTGCCTGACCCGCTGAGTTACTCCAGCACTCTGTATCTTGTTTTGACCATCAATGTTATGAAATTTTACCAATGAGTTTGCTACTCCAATGCCAGACATATCAATCAAGTTTTGAGAACAAAGTATATATTCGGTATCTCTGGAGCCTTGCCCTGCTGCCTGACCCACAGAGTTAAGCCACTTTTGTGTAAACCAGCATCTGCATATCTTGTTTCTAACAAAGTATAAAAGTGCACAAACACACTCCTCCAGATTCAGGTAGACACAAAACGCTGGAGTAACTCAGCGGGTGAAGCAGCATCTCTGGAGAGAAGGAATGGAACCCGCTGAGTTACTCCAGCGTTTTGTGTCCCCCTTTGATTTTAACCAGCATCTGCAATTCTTTCGTAAAAACTCCAGATTCAGGGACAGTTTCGTCCCTGCTGTTACCAGGCAACTAAACCATCCTACCAACAACTAGCGAGCAGTCTTGTATTACCATCTATTATGTAAAAGAATATGTGTGGTATGATTGTGTTTATAATTTGTTTGGTTGTTTTGTTGTTTGTCTTTTGCACAAAAGTCCGCGAGCATTGCCACTTTCATTTCACTGCACATCTCGTATGTGTATGTGACAAATAAACTTGACTTGACTTGACTTGACTTGACCTCACTGAAGACCCTCGGACTATCTGTGATCGGACTTTGCTGGCTTTACCTTGCACTAAACGTTATTCCCTTATCCTGTATAAATCTACTGTGAACGGCTCGATTGTAATCATGTATTGTCTTTCCGCTGACTGGTTAGCGCGCAACAAAAGTTTTTTTGACTGCACCTCGGTATACGTGGCAATAAACTAAACTAAACTATGTTTTCAGTTTCAGGTTTTTAAAATATATTTGTAACATGAGCAGTATTATCACACTTTACATTTTAAAATTCCCTATTCTTTCCCCACTGCATTTACTCAATGGGGGCCCTGTGTGATTCTGAGTCATAAGTTTCAAATCCTGTTCAGAGTAAGAACAATGTTATTCTCATCAGTGTGACTGTTGCATTGTTAGAGATCTTTGTATATTTGCGAGCTTCAAAGTTCCTCAAATATTCCTATAAGTAAATAGGAAATATTCCTAGTTTTGTTTAGTTTAGTTTACTTTAGAGATACAGCGTGGAAACAGGTGTGTTTTCTTCCCACGTCCCAAAGAGGCGCGGGTTTGTAGGTTAATCGACCCTCCGCGAATTTCCTCTAGTGTGCAAGGAG
Source organism: Leucoraja erinaceus (assembly GCF_028641065.1). Lineage (NCBI taxonomy): Eukaryota > Metazoa > Chordata > Chondrichthyes > Rajiformes > Rajidae > Leucoraja > Leucoraja erinaceus. The sequence continues at coordinate 30,517,466 of NC_073402.1, read as the reverse complement.
TGGATGAGAAAGTGGGAAAAGGTGGAACTGGTGTGAAGGGTCGATCGATGGTCAGCTTGGACTTGACCTGTTTCCAGGCTGTGGGATGGCAGGACTTTCATATGAAGAATGACTGGATAGACTCGGCTTGTACACACTAGAATTTAGAAGATTGAGGGGGGATCTTATAGAAACTTACAAAATTCTTAAGGGGTTGGACAGGCTAGATGCAGGAAGATTGTTCCCGATGTTGGGGAAGTCCAGAACAAGGGGTCACACAGTTTAATGATAAGGGGGAGGTATTTTAGGACCGAGATGAGGAAAACATTTTTCACACAGAGAGTGGTGAATCTGTGGAATTCTCTGCCACATAAGGTAGTTGAGGCCACACAGTTCATTGGCTATATTTAAGAGGGAGTTAGATGTGACCCTTGTGGCTAAAGGGATCAGGGGGTATGGAGAGAAGGCAGGTACGGGATACTGAGTTGGATGATCAACCATGATCATATTGAATGGCGGTGCAGGCTCGAAGGGCCGAATGGCCTCTACTCCTGCACCTTTTTTCTCTGTTTCCATGCTGCATCTCTAAGCTAAACAATCTTGTACAGTCATAAACACACTGAATAAAACTGGGCTTTCTTTTTCCTTTCCCCCCCCCCCGATTTTTAATCAACGTTCCCAATCTTGCCTTTGTCATTTTAAGAAAAGACCAGCGAGAATTGTCTGACGCGTTTGAAAGCACAAAGATATCTGGAGCAGATTAGAATGTGTACAAACCAGGCAGGCAGATCCTCAGTTCATGTTATTAACCTGGCAGATCAAAATTCACAGACAGGAATAAAAAGGATTGTGTGAAGTGGAAATGGGATTTAAACAGCAATCAGAAATATAAAAATGATTCAATGAACAAGACGACTGCAAAAGGGACGGAAAATAATGAACGGGTTTGTGACTGGAATTCCTAATGTAGAAACAATTTATCCTTTTTCACAATTGCGTTGTGTAAAGCCTATCTTAATATTAACTGGATAATCCAAATCTCAATTCAAAACTGTTAAATGCCGAATCTATTAGAAAGACGTTTCCAAGACTTCAGGGAAAGAGTGGAATTGAATCAGATCTACGATTAAATCTTCAATTGGTTTCCACCTAAGAACAGTATCACATCCTGTGCCTGGTCACTGCGAATTAACCTTGTGAGAGAGATCTGTGTGTTTGATGTAGCTTGCTACATCGGCCTGAAGGGATTATTCTGTTCAAAACATTAAGGGATTGGACAGACTAGATACAGGAAGGTGTTTGCCATGTTGGGGGAGCCCAGAACCGGGGGGTCACAGTTTAAGAATAAGGGGTCTCGTGAAGGATCCCTGTCTGAAGAAGGGTCTCGACCCAAAACGTCACCTATTCCTTCTCTCCATAGATGTGGCTTCATCCACTGAGTTTCTCCAGCATTTTTGTCCACCCAAGAATAAGGGATAGACCTCTGCACCACAGAGAGCATCCTAACATGTGGAATCTATCTCTGTGTGGTAACTCAGCTGCACGGAGGTGGAGAGGAGAGCTTTTCAGCGGGTCGTCCACAGAACGCAGGAGATTATTGGGAACCCACAGCTACCAGCCTTGGAGGGCATCTACCACACACGGTGCCTCAGGAAGGCCGTCAGCATCCACAAAGACTCCTCACACCCCTGCAATAGTCTGTTCGAACTCCTACCATCCGGCAGACGTTACAAGGCCTTCTACGCCCGAACCTCCAGACATAGCAACAGCTTCATCCCCAGAGCTACAGCTGCTCAGAACCGGCCCTGCTGAGTGCCTCCCCCACCCCATGAACTGTCTCCATCGGATAGTCACATCGCCCATCGACCCGGCACAGACACATTTGCTGCTTTAACTGTTTAATCATGTTTCTCTGGGTGTCTAAATATTTAGCTATTTAAGCTATTACATCGGATGGAATTTGCATTCCAAATCTCGTTGTATCTCTGTGCAATGACAATAAAGATATATTATTATTATTATTATTATTATGAGATGAGGGAAAGCATTTTCTTCCTGCATCGTTAATGTTTACGAGTAGATTCCAGCGTTGCTTTGCTGTCATAGAAACATAGACAATAGGTGCAGGAGTAGAGGCCACTCGGCCCTTCGAGCCTGCACCACCATTCAATATAATCATGGCTGATCATCCAACTCAGTATCCCGTACCTACCTTCTCTCCATACCCCCTGATCCTTTTAGCCACAAGGGCCACATCTAACTCCCTCTTAAATATAGCCAATGAACTGGCCTCAACTACCTTCTGTGGCAGAGAGTTCCACAGATTCACCACTCTCTGTGTGAAAAATGTTTTTCTCATCTCAGTCCTAAAAGATTTCCCCCTTATCCTTAAACTGTGTGACCCCTAGTTCTGGACTTCCCAAACATCGGGAACAATCTTCCTGCATCTAGCCTGTCCAACCCCTGAAGAATTTTGTACGTTTCTATAAGATCCCCCCTCAATCTTCTAAATTCTAGCGAGTACAAGCCGAGTCATTGTTGTTAAGGTGCAATATTCTGCTATGGTCCAATGTCTAGATTCAAGGAGTGGGATCCCAATGACACACAAGGTTTCAACCTTGGGACAAGAGAATGAATGTGTGGAAAAAATACATCGTTGCATCGCCAGAAATTTAGTTGATGACAGTCCTTTAGATGCATAAAATGTGCTTTAGATTTTTGGTAATCTGTTTAACGAATGTTAGGAAATGAACTATAGGTTGGAATAGCATTGAGCTGAGAAGTTTATTTTAGTTTAGTTTAGTCTACTTTACTTTAGGTTAGACTTTAGACTTTAGAGGTGCAGTGTGGAATCAGGCCCTTCGGCCCAGCGAGTCTGTGCCGACCAGCGATCGCCCTTTACGATAGCACCATCCCACAGACTAGAGACAATTTACAATTCACAGATGTCAATTAACCTGCAAACCTGCACGTCTTTGGAGTGCGGGAGGAAACCGGAGCTCCAGGAGAAAACCCACGCGGTCACGGGGAGAAGGTGCAAACTCCGCACAGACAGCACCCAGGATCGAACGTAGTCAGGATCGAACCCGGGTCTCTGGCGCTGTGAGGCAGCAACTCTACCGCTGTGCATTTACTTCAACAATTTAATTTAATTCAGTTTAGTTTAGTTTAGTCTAGTTCAATATAGTGATACAGCATGGGAACAGGCCCTTCAGCCCATCCAGTCCACGCCTACCATCGTTCTACGTTAACCTATTTTCCCATCCACTCCCTACAGAGGGGAAATTAACCTACAAACCTGCTTTTCATTGTGATATGGGAGACCCACGTGGTCACAGGGAGAACATGCAAACTCCACACAGACAGCAGCAGAGGTCATATGCGAGTGAATGGAGAGGCTGGGCTTATGTACCTTGGAATTTAGAATGACCGCCATCACGACCTACCTACGACCTCGTGACGACCATGCTGTGAGTATGAGTCAAGGGCAAACTCAGCTGAGGTTGTGAATTAGGTTGTGAAAGTGGGACAGGCCCTTTAAACTAAACTAAAGTATATTCCTCACTTTTGGATATCATGGTCACAAGAAAGGATTAATTTTAGGAAGGGAACAAGGAGGAATTTCATTAGAAGTTGGTGAAGGGCCTGTTTCCACGCTGCATCTCTAAACTAAACTAAACTAAAGTGGGAATATTTTCTATTTACTTGTAGGAATATTTAGGAATATTTGAGGAAAACATAGAAAATAGTGCAGAGGTAGGCCATTCGGCCCTTCGAGCCAGCACCGCCATTCAAAATGATCGAGGCTGATCATCCAAAATCAGTACCCCGTTCCTGCTTTCTCCCCTGATCCCTGAAGGAACTCGAAGCTCGAAACAATATAAAAAGATCTCTCACGATGCAATACTCCATCAGCTAAGCTAAACTTAAGGCAAGAACGGATCCAATTGCCCATATCAGCCTTGCCTTGGTTGGTATTCTCAGCCCAGCCTCTTGGGTAAAACTCCAGAGAGGGGGTTGTGCTTGGGAACTGTTGATGTTGAATCGAGGTGAAAGGAGCCAAGCTGTATCAGACAGTTTTCATTCGCACAAGGAAACAAAACACTGGTCTAGTGGGAATGGAATGACGGAGTGATAGCTCGGTCCAAGATCCATGTTTACCTATGTAGTCGTATATAACGTTCTGTTGGATTTAGATGTGTCTCAAGTGACCTTGAGTCAATCGTTTCCCTTGCAACGTGAAGTGTCTTTATATGGTGGATGTAAACAGCCTTCAGTGAACCTTGTTTTATATTTCAGTTTCCTGCATTGTGCAAATATATGTCTGCAGAAAAACAAAGTCCTTTTCATGCCGACTGGGACGGAGGGTGAGCATTAGCTTAATGGAAAACATTGCTCAGAAATTTGCTTAGGGAAATCCATATAAATATAGAACCCAGGACAAATAAGTGAGGATTGTGTAATCGGATTGGCTACTTCCCCATAGCCATCAGGCTATGAAACCTGGCTCGGACAAAACTTTATTATTATTAATAACCAATTATCTGTTATTTGCACTTGATCATTTTATTTATTTGTGTATGTATGTGTGTATATATTTATATTATAGTATATGGACACACTGATCTGTTCTGTAGTCAATGCCTACTATGTTCTGTTGTGCTGAAGCAAAGCACGGATTTCATTGTCCTAGCAGGGACTCATGACAATAAACTCTCTTGAACTTGAACCTGAACACAGAGTCACAGAATGACACAGGCCCTTCAGCCCAACTTGCCCACACCGCCCAACATGTCCCAGCTACACTAGTCCCACCTGCCCGCGCTTGGTCCATATCCCTCCAAACCTGTTTAAGAAGGAACTGCAGATGCTGGAAAATCGAAGGTAGGCAAAAATGCTGGAGAAACTCAGTGGGTGCAGCAGCATCTATGGAGCGAAGGAAATAGGCAACGTTTCGGGACGAAACCCTTCAGGAAGGAAATAGGTAACGTTTCGGGCCGAAACCCTTCAGGGTTTCGTCCCGAAACGTTGCCTATTTCCTTCGCTCCATAGATGCTGCTGCACCCGCTGAGTTTCTCCAGCACTTTTATCTCCCTCCAAACCTGTGCTATCCATCTACCTGTCTAACTGTTTCTTAAAAGTTGGGATAGTCCCTGCCTCAACTACCTCCTCTGGCAGCTCGTTCCATACACCCACCGCCCTCTGTGTCTATCTTCGATTTAAACCAGCATCTACAGTTCTTTCCTACACCCCTTGGTTTAGGTTTAGGCTTAGGTTTATAATTGTCACATGCACGTCGTCAGAGAGAGAATGGGACCCCCTCAGGAATCAAAGCGGTCAACTTTGAGTGGAGCCACAGGAGCTGGGCAAGGTCGTAAACGAGCCAAACGCAGGCAGGTGCGGGCGGCTAGGGTGAATGGGACAAGTCGGCCGGTGTGGGCAAGTCGGGCCGAATGTTGGCCTGTTTGCACGCTGTGTCACTCCATGGCTCGATGTACTGAGATGCGGTGTGTTGCATGCATATCTCAGCAGATCACGGTGGCGCAGCGGGTAGAGCTGCTGCTTTACAGCGAATGCAGCGCCGGAGACCCAGGTAGGTGCTGTCTGTACGGAGTTTGCACGTTCTCCCCGTGACCTGCGTGGATTTTCTCCGAGATCTTCGGTTTCCTCCCACACTCCAAAGACGTGCAGGCTTGTAGGTTAATTGGAAAAAGTACATCGTTGCATCGCCAGAAATCTAGTTGACAGTCCTTTAGATGCATAAAATGTGCTTTAGATTTTTGGTAATCTGTTTAACGAACATTAGGAAATGAAATATAGGTTGGAATAGCATTGAGCTGAGAAGTTTATTTTAGTTTAGTTTAGTCTACTTTACTTTAGGTTAGACTTTAGACTTTAGCGGTGCAGTGTGGAATCAGGCCCTTCGGCCCACCGAGTCTGTGCCGACCAGCGATCGCCCTTTACAATAGCACCATCCCACAGACTAGAGACAATTTACAATTTACAGATGTCAATTAACCTGCAAACCTGCACGTCTTTGGAGTGCGGGAGGAAACCGGAGCTCCAGGAGAAAACCCACGCGGTCACGGGGAGAACGTGCAAACTCCGCACAGACAGCACCCATAGTCGGGATCGAACCCGGGTTTGGAAAAATGTAAAAAAAATTGCCTCTAGTGGGTGTGGGATAGTGTTAACGTGCGGGGATCGCTGGTCGGCGCGGACCCCGGTGAATCCGCGCTGTATCTCTAAACTAAAAATCAGATATACCGTACATAGATAGATACAATCAGCTCTTAGTCAGGAGCAGAAGATAGAGCAGAGAATGATAGGGAGTGTAGAATGTGGTGCTCAGGGTTTGACACGCAGTGTTTTTCCAAATTTGCTTAGGGAAATCCATATAAATATACAACCCAGAACAAATAAGTTGGGACTGTGTGATCGGATTTCATCGCAGTCACAGAGTGATACAGCACGGAAACAGGCCCTTCAGCCCAACTTGCCCACACCGCCCAACATGCCCCAGCTACACTAGTCCCACCTGCCCGGGCTTGGTCCATATCCCTTCAAAATCCCTTACAAAATTCTTAAGGGGTTGGACAGGCTAGATGCAGGAAGATTGTTCCCGATGTTAGGGAAGTCCAGGACAAGGGGTCACAGCTTAAGGATAAGGGGGAAATCCTTTAAAACCGAGATGAGAAGAACCTTTTTCACACAGAGAGTGGTGAATCTCTGGAACTCTCTGCCACAGAGGGTAGTCGAGGCCAGTTCATTAGCTATATTTAAGAGGGAGTTAGATGTGGCCCTTGTGGCCATGGGGATCAGAGGGTATGGAGAGAAGGCAGGTACGGGATACTGAGTTGGATGATCAGCCATGATCATATTGAATGGCGGTGCAGGCTCGAAGGGCCGAATGGCCTACTCCTGCACCTAATTTCTATGTTTCTATGTTTCAAACCTGTTTAAGAAGGAACTGCAGATGCTGGAAAATCGAAGGTAGACAAAAGTGCTGGAGAAACTCAGCGGGTGCGGCAGCATCTATGGAGCGAAGGAAATAGGCAACGTTTCGGGCCAAAACCCTTCAGGGAGGAAATAGGTAACGTTTCGGGCCAAAACCCTTCAGGGAGGAAATAGGTAACGTTTCGGGCCGAAACCCTTCAGGGTTTCGGCCCGAAACGTTGCCTATTTCCTTCTTTCGCTACATAGATGCTGCTGCACCCGCTGAGTTTCTCCAGCACTTTTGTGGAAACAGGACTGCAGTCGCACGAAAAAAATTGCCAAGTGGGACAGGCCCTTCGGTCTTCAGCGAGAAAAATTAAGTCATGACTCTGTGGGGAGATTTATGAAATCATAATTCTTGCTGCTCGCTGGAAAAAACAGTGACCTCAGATTTAAAAATTGGACAATTTGTCTTTTACATGAAGCTCTGTACAAAAAGTACCTTCTTCTAGAATGAAGTGAGTTTTTTGGAAATATCACCGTTAGGGCTTAGAGCTATCAAAGTCTATAATGAGGCCACATCCTGTGAGCTGACTGTATAAATAAATCAGTCTGAAGAAGGGGTTTCGGCCCGAAACGTCGCCTATTTCCTTCGCTCCACAGATGCTGCTGCACCCGCTGAGTTTCTCCAGCATTTTTTGTGTACCTTGTGTAAATATTTCTGCTGATTTGTCAAATAAATCATCCGGAAAAATACTGCGAAACTTTTTGTTTCTCAGCGATCTTCTTCCCCCTCTCTCCTCAAAGGCAATTGTATAATTCAGCACCTATTACATATTAACAGGAAGCACTGCAACCTGTGCCCAAAAGAACATTTAATTCCAATAAGTTCCTGGGTTTTGAACAGGTTGTACGTGTGAATGAGCTAAAGTGCTGACTGCAGGTAACTTTGCTCCTGGACATTCAACAGCCGACAATGCATGTCCCTGTACCAAAGCTAATTCACTGTTGGTTCATGCACTTGTGATCCAGTCCATGCTTATCTCCTTGATTATAAGATTATAAATGATAGGAGCAGGAGCAGGCAATTCAGGCCATCCAGTCTACTCCGCCATTCAATCATGGCTGAACTACCTCCTAACCCCATTCTCCTGCCTTCTCCCCACAACCCCATACAAGAGTAATCCAGGAAGGAACTGCAGAACCTGAGGGACAACATTTTTATGCAAAGGGTGGTGGTTGTGTGGAACGAGCTGTCAGAAAAGGTAGTTGAGGCTGGTACTCCATTGACGAACTGTACACTGCAAGGGCCAGGAAGCGAGCGGGCAAGATCATCTCTGACCCCTCTCACCCTGGCCACAAACTCTTTGAATCACTTCCCTCTGGAAGGCGACTCCGGACTGTCAAAGCTGCCACAGCCAGACATAAAAACAGCTTTTATCCACGAGTAGTTGCTCTACTCAACAGCCAAAAATCTGTAGCCTCCCTTTGATCTGGTATTTTGTTGGTTCACATGCTTGATCAATGGTGTTTTATCATTAATGTTTTATTATTATTAATGTTTAGTGTTTTCTGAGTCATTCATAACTGTCACTGTATGTCATGTTGTTACTTGTGGGCGGAGCACCAAGGCAAATTCCTTGTATGTGAATACTTGGCCAATAAACTTACTTATTTACTTACTGTCACAATGTTTAACAAACAATTAGACAGGTACATGGATAGGACAGGTTTAGAGGGATATGGACCAAACGCAGGCAGGTGAGACGAGTGTAGATGGGACATGTTGGTCGGTGTGGGCAAGTGGGCCTGTTTCCACGCTGTATTACTCTATGAGAGTTCTACCAAAGCACTGGAGCAGGCTTGATTGTAATCATGTATAGTCTGTCCACTGACTAGATAACACGCAACAAAAAAGCTTTACACTGTACTTTGGTATTCGTGGCAATAAAATAAAATAATCTAAACTTGTTGACATCTCCACATTACTGGAGTAACTCAGCGGGACAGGCAGCATCTCTGGATAGAAGGAACAGGCGACGTTTTGGGTCGAGACCCTTCTTCTTCCGTCTGAGGAAAGGTCTGGGGGTGTGGAGATTGCAACCTTCACGTGGTCCGCCCTGTTTCAACGAATGCAATCAACCTGGCGTGCACAATCAAATAAGATCGAGTAGAACAAGTTGTCCTACAACTTTAGGCTGTGCACGCCACACGCAAGAAAGTTCAAAGTAAACTATATTGTCAATTCAATTATGCAACAGTGGTTACACAGAGGATTGAAATTACGTTTCCCCATACTCCAAATGCAGTAATATTCAAAACACAGACAGACAACATACCAATAAAAATAGACAATAGACATTACATTATTTTTAAAAAATTATTATTTAAAATTATTAGAAGAAGGAAGGGTCTCGACCCGAAACGTCACCCATTCCTTCTCTCCAGAGATGCTGGCTAACCCGTTGTTACTCCGGCAGTTTTGCGTCTATCATAGAAACATAAAAATTAGGTGCAAGTAGGCCATTTACCTGCACTGCCATTTAAAAATGATCATTGATCATCCAAAATTATCTAGTACCTGAATACCCCCTGATCCCCTTAGCCAAAGGGTCACATCGAACTCCCTCTTAAATATCGCCAATGAACTGGCCTCAACGACCCTCTGTGGCAGAGAGTTCCAGAGATTCACCACTCTCTGTGTGCAAAAAGTTCTTCTCATCTTGGTTTTAAAGGATTTTCCCCTTATCCTTAAGCTGTGACCCCTTGTCCTGGACTTCCCCAACATTGGGGACAATCTTCCTATCTTCAGTGTAAAGGAGCATCTGCAGTTCCTTCCTGCACATCCCCACGTTACTGCTCCCTCGTCTTAGTCCCAGCACCACCGTACATCTGCTTATAAAAGGGAAAACACTTAATCCTGTTGCCAAGAGCAGGCATCCACTGTTGCTTGCAGCCAGCCTGCATTAATCTGTCCTTCAAACGCTCTTGACTGCACAGGATCCAATTATGTTTACCCATTAATGATGGAATATAAATGAACTGAAGCTAGAATGTCGTTTGTTGTCATTTGAAAATGAATGCAATAAGTTTTCAATTTGCTCTTCTGAGGAGTTGTAAAAATAAATAATGATGCTTTAATGAGCCGCAATCATCTTTTATCACACGCCGGGCTGCATTTTTTTTCCCAAATTGTAGGCACTTCAAAAAGAGATTGACAAAAGTTTATGTGTACCTCTTCTCCTTGAGATCGCACGGCACGGTGGCGCAGCGGTAGAGTTGCTGCCTCACAGCGCCAGAGACCCAGGTTCGATCCCGACCACGGGTGCTGCCGGTACGGAATTTGTATGTTCTCCCCGTGACCTGCGTGGGTTTTCTCCGGGTGCTCCGGTTTCCTCCCATGCTCCAAAGACGTGCGTGTTTGTAGGTTTACTGGCTGTGGTGAAAATTGTAAATTGTCGCCAGTGTGTGTAGGACAGTGTTAACATAGAAACAAAGAAACATAGAAATCAGGTGCAGGAGTAGGCCATTCGGCCCTTCGAGCCTGCACCATTCGCCATTCAATATGATCATGGCTGATCATCCAACTCAGTATCCCGTACCTGCCTTCTCTCCATACCCCCTGATCCCCTTAGCCACAAGGGCCACATCTAACTCCCTCTTAAATATAGCCAATGAACTGTGGCCTCAATTACCCTCTGTGGCAGAGAGTTCCAGAGATTCACCACTCTCTGTGTGAAAAAAGTTCTTCTCATCTCGGTTTTAAAGGATTTCCCCCTTATCCTTAAGCTGTGACCCCTTGTCCTGGACTTCCCCAACATCGGGAACAATCTTCCTGCATCTAGCCTGTCCAACCCCTTAAGAATTTTGTAAGTTTCTATAAGATCCCCTCTCAATCTCCTAAATTCTAGAGAGTATAAACCAAGTCTATCCAGTCTTTCTGGCCTGTCCCACTTGGCAGATGTTTTCAGTGACTGCCAGTGTCATATCAGTGTCACCAAAAGATTTTGAACGTTTCTAAATCCAGCGGCAACTAAAAAATGTTGCGACACGTGAAAAAACACCGCGCGTGAATACGTCATCACACTGCAGCATGACGCAAATTTTTCGGTGGCCTGATACGCCAGTTATTAATGCCGGCAGTCGCCGAAATAATCGGCAAGTGGGACAGGCCCTTAAGTGTACGGGGTGATCGCTGGTCGGCGCGGTCTGGGTTGGGTCGGAGGACCTGTTGCCGCGCTGTAACGCCTATATCTAAATCTAGGAGCCTAGCTTGCTCTTCATTGCAGTGGCTGCAGGAGGTTCTCTGGGAATCTGTGGAATGATAGTTGGGAGAGTAGAGAAAGGTTTACTGTTTTATTTTGCACCTGGCAGCAAGGCAGAATGATATAATGGTCTCATCCAGTGAACTGGTCCATCGCAAGTGACTGGAGGATACAAATAACCTTTCAGTGCCGTCTGAAAAAATAGGCGCCTTCCCAACTGTGCGTTGTAAGCAGTTTTCATCACTTGATGTCAACAATTTTGCTCCGTATTTCTCGCAGGCAGTAGAAATGCTTTCACAACTGCACACCGTTGCAGCGGGTTTTTAAATGCCTGCCTCCTTGGGATACGTTAGGGCATCAATCCTCCCCAGCCCTCAAAGAAAATCAGACAAAACTGCAAATTTAGTTTAGTTTTAGAGCTACAGCATGGAAACAGGCCCTTCGGCCCACCGAGTCTGTGCCGACCAGCGATCAGCCGTTCACTGCTTCTATCCCTACACACTTTACAGAAGTCAATTAGCCGACACACCTGTACGTCTTTGGAGCGTGGGGTGAAACTGGAGCACCAGGAAAAAACCCACGCGCTCACAGGGAGAACATGCAAACTCCATACCGACAGCACCCATGGTCAGATTCGAACCCGGGTCTCTGGCGCTGTGAGGCAGTAACTCCACTGCTGCGCCACCGTGCCGTCCATTTAATTCACCCGTGGCCATACTTGCCTCTATTTAAGCTCCGATATCACATGGCTTGCTCCTCCCCATAGCCAACCAAAATGAGAACTATTGCACGCTATGGAGAAGATCTGAGCCTGAGTTTGTTACCATCCTGTGGAGAAGAGATCCAGCTTTGCCTTAGCTTTTTGTTTTGAAGAAGGGCTTGTACACTTAGTAGGATGAGAGGGTATCTCATTGAAACATATAAGATTGTTAAGGGTTCGGACACGCTAGAGCAGTGGTTCCCAACCTTTTTTTGGCCATGCCCCACCTAATCACCTCTAAAATCCTGATGCCCCCCCCCCCTTACTTTCCCTTGAGAGAAAACGGAGGAAATAGATATTATAAGGGTAACTTAGCAAAAGCTCTTTGAATCGCATTTCTAAATCCAATTCAATAAATAAGGTTCTCCCATGACCCCGCGCGCTTCGTGCGACGTGCATGAAGAGCGATGGCGCGGTGATTATGTAATAATACACATCTATCTATCTATCTACCTTTTTTATCCCCTAAAAATCTATTTATATATATCATCTAATCTAATCTATCTATCTATAAACTATCTATATCTATCTACCTGATCTAAAATCTACCTACCAAAATAAAACCATCGAAAATTTGGACCCAGACCTTACCACCATGTCGCGCTAAATTTGCCCCCCTTTTGTTTTGAAAAAGGGCTTGTACCCTTAGAAGGATGAGTGGGTATCTCATTGAAACATATAAGATTGTTAAGGGTTTGGACACGCTAGAGGCAGGAGACATTTCCCGATGTTGGGGGAGTCCAGAACCAGGGGCCACACAGTTTAAGAATAAGGAGTAAGGCATTTAGAACGAAGACGAGGAAACACTTTTTCTCACAGAGAGTGGTGAGTCTGTGGAATTCTCTTCCTCAGAGGGCGGTGGATGCAGGTTCTCTGGATGCTTTCGAGAGAGACCTGGATAGGGCTCTTAAAGATAGGGGGATATGGGGAGAAGGCATAAACGGGGTACTGATTGGGGATGATCAGCCATGGTCAAGCCAAGTTCATTCGTCACATACACATACGAGATGTGCAGTGAAATGAACAGTGGAAAATGCTCGCGGACTTTGTGCAAAAAAGACAAACAAACGAACAAACTACAAACAGAATGGAACAGAATCACATATTCTTTTACATATTAAATATTGTGGGCGGAAGGGAATAGGGGAAAAAGATTTTGATCACATTGAATGGCGGCGCTGGCTCGAAGGGCCGAATGGCCTGCTCCTGCACCTATTGCCTATTGTCTATAGACATAAAACATCGGGAATTATCGCGTTTGCTCGCTGAATTTCATCAAAAGTAAGGCATTATTAACTTACTTTTGATGAAATGCAGCGAGCAAACGCGATAATTCCCGATATTTTGGACCTTTAAATCTCCACGGCAAATGACTGCTAAGCACTTCCGCTGTTTTTTCACCTTCAGTTCCCTCTTGTAATTACCTTACTTTCTATCTTTTTTTTTGCCTGAAAATTTAGGTCGCTGTGTTTCACGGTCACCCCGACTAGCACAGAAAATTTCAGCTCAAATACCGGCCGTTTTCCATGTTTTTAACGGGTGTGAAAGTGCGTGTTTTCCCATTCACTAACATGTACCGGATGTATAACATGTACTCCAGTTGAGATTTTCGGTCACGTGTGTGCGGATCTACGCTCCAGTGACCTTTCGTGAAATCACCCTATTGTCCCGACCTTTCCTTTTCCTCTAGTGATGCTGCCTGACCCACTGAGTTACGCTAGCTCTTTGTCCCTATCTTCTGCACTGTTTCTATGTTCTGTGTTCCAAGATAGACTCATGGCCTAAAGCAACTTTGAAAAACCTCAGTCTTTTTGAACAGGGTTTGTCTAGTATTTACTCAGGTGCAGTTGTGGCTTTTCGCAGCTTAGAGGAAAGATAAAGGATCTAACAAGTCTGTGCTGGGATTTAGATAGTGGAGTAACCTCCTGGTATTATTCCTCAGCTCTTATCTCTTTCCCTTTAAACACTTACTGTGAACTAGCGTTGGGCTTGTGCTGGTCTTAGTTCAACCATGACTGAAGATTGTTCCCAATTTAGTCATCGAGCTCTACGAAGGGTGTGAAGGACTTAGAGCAAAGTCGCGAAGGATTTACCAGGGTAGACAAAATTGCTGGAGAAACTCAGCGGGTGCGGCAGCATCTATGGAGCGTAGGAATATAGGCAATCCTATACCTTTGATTTCCCAGTATCTGTATCTTAGGAAAGTCGGAAGGAGGGTTTCGGCCCGAAACGTCGCCTATCTCATTCGCTCCATAGATGCTGCCGCACCCGCTGAGTTACTCCAGCAATTTTGTCTACCTTAGGAAAGTATTAACTTGGGAAGAGAGTGGAGGGGAGAGGAGTGGGGAGGAGATAGGGAAGGGATAGTAGTTGAGAGAAAGGGGAAGGAGAGGAAAGTTTAGTTTATTGTCACGTGTGGCGAGGTACAGTGAAAAGCTTTTGTTGCGTGCTAACCAGTCAGCGGAAAGACAATACATGATTACAGTTGAGCTATTTGCAGTGTATACATGGTAAGGAAATAACATTTAGTGCAAGGTAAAGCCAGCAAAGTCCGATCAAGGATAGTCCGAGGGTCTCCAATGAGGTAGAGAGAATTTGTGGACTGCTCTCTGGTTGTGGTAGGATGATTCAGTTACCTGGATAACAGCTGGGAAGAAACTGTCCCTGAATCTGGAAGTGTGTGCGTTTGTTTTCACACTTCTATACCTTTTGCCCGATGGGAGAGGGGAGAGGGGAGAGGGGAGTGGCCAGGATGTGACATTATAGAAACATAGAAACATAGAAATTAGGTGCAGGAGTAGGCCATTCGGCCCTTCGAGCCTGCACCATTCGCCATTCAATATGATCATGGCTGATCATCCAACTCAGTATCCCGTACCTGCCTTCTCTCCATTCCCCCTGATCCCCTTAGCCACAAGGGCCACATCTAACTCCCTCTTAAATATAGCCAATGAACTGTGGCCTCGACTACCCTCTGTGGCAGAGAGTTCCAGAGATTCACCACTCTCTGTGTGAAAAAAGTTCTTCTCATCTCAGTTTTAAAGGATTTCCCCCTTATCCTTAAGCTGTGACCCCTTGTCCTGGACTTCCCCAACATCGGGAACAATCTTCCTGCATCTAGCCTGTCCAACCCCTTAAGAATTTTGTAAGTTTCTATAAGATCCCCTCTCAATCTCCTAAATTCTAGAGAGTATAAACCAAGTCTATCCAGTCTTTCTTCATAAGACAGTCCTGACATCCCAGGAATCAGTCTGGTGAACCTTCTCTGCACTCCCTCTATGGCAATAATGTCCTTCCTCAGATTAGGAGACCAAAACTGTACGCAATACTCCAGGTGTGGTCTCACCAAGACCCTGTACAACTGCAGTAGAACCTCCCTGCTCCTATGCTGCTGGCCTTGCCGAGATAATGGAGTCAATGGAAGGGAGGTCGGTTTGTGTGACGGTCTGGGCTGCGTCTGCAATTCTCTGTGGTTTCCTGCGGTCTTGGATGGAGCGGTTCCCAAACCGTGCCGTGATGGAA
>NC_073402.1:30349504-30499504 GCF_028641065.1 Leucoraja erinaceus | reverse complement strand
GCCTCAGCAGCGGCGCAGCGCTTGATTCACCGCGGAGCAGACGATGTCTTACCGGGGAACGCCGTTTGAAGCTCCGGAGCGTTGGGCCTGCTGCTTCGACATCGTGGAGCTGCGGTTTGCGGAGCTTCCAGCGCGGGCAGCGCCGACTTCAACATCGCGGAGTCCTGGGACCTTTTGCCGAGGGCCGCCACCGTGAATCTCCGCCCAGCGCGGCCTGTGGACTCGCTTGGCCTGTTCCCGCGCTGTAAACCCTAAATTAAAACCCCACTTTGTGTAAACTCGACAAGTAGATACGTTATTTTCTTCCGGAGGTCAAGGGGAGAACGTGCAAACTCCGTACCGGCAGCACCCGTGGTCAGGATTGAACCTGGGTCACTGACGCTGTGAGGCAGCGACTCTACCGCTGCGCCACCGGGTCGCCCCGAATTCTGCAGGGGTATTTTGGGCAGAAGGGCCTGTGATGCACAGTTCTAGCTTCTGTGTTTTATGTAAAAATATCCTTAACTCTATACAGTAAGATCCTGCATTATAAAAATACTCCACAGATGATAAATCATTTGTTGCAGTAGAATCACTTTCCCAAATCATGGCCTCAGATAGAGCCGCAATATTTATAGTATTTAGCTTTAAAAAGAAGTCAGATGAGATCCCTTTCCTGTTCACTTTGTAACATATACGTCTTCTCCATATGGATCCCATAGGGAGTAGCACACAGAGGTAACTGTGAGGTGAAGACTTTATTTTAATTTACTCTGACCCTGTCCCTGACTGAGAAAGTCGCTGCTGAAAAATCCCGTATACATATTTTTCTTACTTTATCATAAGTTCATCAGTGATAGGAGCAGAATTAGGCCATTCGGCCCATATAGTCGACACGGGGTGGCACGGTGGGCCAGTGGTAGAGTTGCTGCCTCACAGCGCCAGAGACCCGGGTTCAATCCCGACTACGGGTGCTGTCTGTACAGAGTTTGCACGTTCTCTCCGTAACTCGTGTAGATTTTCTCCGGGATCTTCGGTTTCCTCCCACGCTCCCAAGACGTGCTGGTTTTGTAGGTTAATTGGCTTGGTAAAATTGTATATTGTCCCTAGTGTGTGTGGGGTAGTGTTAGTGTGCGGGGATCGCTGGTCGGCGTGGACTCGGTGGGCTGGAGGGCCTGTTTCCACGCTGTATCTCTAAACTAAGTTTAATCCACCATTCAATCATGGCTGATCTATCTCTCCCTCCCAACCCCATTCTCCTGCCTTCTCCCCATAACCCCCTGACACCCGCACTGATCAAGGATATGCCAATCTCCACCCTAAAAAGTGAAATTCTTACTTGCAGCAGCACAACAGAATATGTAAACATAGTACACTGTAAACATTATAATAAACAATAGAAAATGTTCACACGCACACACTTATATATACACACACGCACATATACATGTGCGCACACACACACACACACGCACACACACACACACACACACGCACACACGCACACACGCACACACGCACACACGCACACACACACACACACACACACACACACACACACACACACACACACACACACACACACACGCACACACGCACACACGCACACACACACACACACACACACACACACGCACACACACACACACACACACACACACACACACACACACGCACACACACACACACACACACACACACACACACACACACACACACACACACACACACACACACACACACACACACACACACACACGCACACACACACACACACACACACACATATATACACACACACACACACACCCACACACACACACATATATACACACACACACACACACACACACACACACACACACACACACACACACACATACAGTGCAAAGAGACAATTCAAATGCTCCCAAGTCTATGTAGTTCAGAGCTTATTTGGAGGTTGTAGTTTTTAATAGCCTGATGGCTGTGGGGAAGAAGCTGTTCCTGAACCTGGACGTTACAGTCTTCAGGCTCCTGTACCTTCGTGCCGATGGCAGGGGGTGAAATGAGAGCGTGGCCAGGGTGGTTAGCGAGGGTCGCTGACTGAGCGAGGGTCGCTGGCTGCCTTTCTGAGACATAGAATACAGAACGAATAAAATAAACTGCGTAGGAAGGAACTGCAGATGCTGCTTCACACCGAAATGCTGGAGTAACTCAGCGGATGAGGCAGCATCTCTGGAGAGAAGGAATAGGTGGCGTTTCGGGTCGAGGCCCTTCTTCAGACTGATGGAGGGGGTTTGTCTTTGTACCTGCACCTCCGTGGGGGGGGGCTGACTATAATTAGCAGGAAACAAGAGAGACTAGGTACTGTACAAAGCTGTTAATGGTAAAAGCACCCAAGCTTCACAGACAGCTGCAGAGTGTATACAGCAGCTGACTACCACCAGAAGATGTCCTCCAGATTAGGTTCCCCGACTGATCTGGTCACCATGTGTGGTTTCAATAGTGCTGCTAAACAAACAGTAATTTGAGTTCCTGATGCACTACATAAATAAGTTTAAATTGCATCTTGCAGGAATAAGCATTAAGTTATTAAACGGGTTGTTAAAACTACCATTGATTGAAACCTGCTGCACTACCATCAATAAAAATGCATTGTACAAAAGTTTCTCAAATACAAATCAGCTTCTCTCCCACATTTGTTTTTGCACAAACCGCTCTTAAGATTCTGAGCAAAGATCTAATCTGCAAAGAAGAGTGTCATTTTATCTAAAGCAGAGATAGGTAGATTCTTGATCAGTGCAGGAAGGAACTGCAGATGCTGGTTTACTCCGAAGATGGACACAAAATCACAAAATGCTGGAGTAACTCAGCGGGACAGGCAGCATCTCTGGAGAGAAGGAATGGGTGACGTTTCGGGTCGAGACCCTTCTGAGAGTCAGGGGAGAGGGAGACACACAGAGATAAGGAAGGGTAAAAGTGCGGGTGTCAGGGGTTATGGGGAGAAGGCAGAAGGAGGGAGAGATGGATCAGCCATGATTGAATGGCGGAGTAGACTTGATGGGCCGAATGGCCTAATTCTGCTCCTATAACTTATGAACTAATGTAATAGACTATGTGAAAAAATCCAAGCTCTGGTGTTAAGAGGAGAGTCGCTGTTTTAATCTGGTCCTGGGCAACATTTAATTTCATTGTAAGATCTCTGCTGATTGTGTACTTTTTGCAGTTTTATCCTCAATATATTTGAGAAATACACAGACATGGTCTTGGGGAAGAAAACTGGCAAATAAAAGGTTACAACTTCTTGCATAGAAACATAGAAATTAGGTGCAGGAGTAGGCCATTCGGCCCTTCGAGCCTGCACCGCCATTCAATATGATCATGGCTGATCATCCAACTCAGTATCCCGTACCTGCCTTCTCTCCATACCCCCTGATCCCCTTAGCAACAAGGGCCACATTTAACTCCCTCTTAAATATAGCCAATGAACTGTGGCCTCAACTACCCTCTGTGGCAGAGAGTTCCAGAGATTCACCACTCTCTGTGTGAAAATAGTTCTTCTCATCTCGGTTTTAAAGGGATTTCCCCCTTATCCTTAAGCTGTGACCCCTTGTCCTGGACTTCCCTAACATCGGGAACAATCTTCCTGCATCTAGCCTGTCCAACCCCTTAAGAATTTTCTCCAAGTTTCTATAAGATCCCCTCTCAATCTCCTAAATTCTAGAGAGTAGAAACCAAGTCTATCCAGTCTTTCTTCATAAGACAGGCCCTGACACCCCAGGAATCAGTCTCAGTTACAACTTCTTGCAATCTCTTGCCACAAATTCGCTTATAGAGTCATGGAGGTGTACAGCATGGAAACAGGCCCTTCGGCTCATCTAGTCCATGCCGACCAAGTTGGTAAAGCACGAGTCCCATTTGTCTGCATTTAGCCCATAGCCCTCTAAATACTGTTCAAGAAGGAACTGCAGATGCTGGAAAATCGAAGGTACACAAAGTTGCTGGAGAAACTCAGCGGGTGCAGCAGCATCTGTGGAGCGATAGGAAATAGGCAACGTTTCGGGCCGAATAAAATTAAACAGTCTGTTAAAATATTTAAAAAGTCTGAAGAAGGGTTTCGGCCTGAAACGTTGCCTATTTCCTTCGCTCCATAGATGCTGCTGCACCCGCTGAGTTTCTCCAGCAACATTGTGTGCCCTCTAAATACTTCCTCTGTTGTGCTGCTAGGAGTAAGAATTTCATTGTTCTATCTCAGACAAATGACAATAAAACACTCGTGACTCTTGGCTCTTGATTCCCCGAGTATCTTTTCTTAGTTTAGTTTAGAGATTCGGCACAGAAACAGGCTTTTTCGGCCCACCGATTCCATGCCGTACTCTAACATTATTCTACACACACTAGGGACAATTTACAATTCTTACCAAAACAAGTCAAGTCAAGTCAAGTCTATTTGTCACATACACATGCGAGGTGTGCAGTGAAATGAAAACCTGCACGTCTTTGGAGTGTGGAGGGAAACCGGAGCACCCGGAGAAAACCCACGCAGGTCACAGGGAGAACGTACAAACTCCGTACAGACAGCGCCCGTACTCAGGATCGAACCTGGGTCACTGTGAGATGCTGTGAGGCAGGTGATGGGGAAAAGATTTAATAGGAACCTGAGGGGTAACTTCATTTACACAAGGTGCGGTTAGGTGTTAAGACCCAGACCCAGGGCAATATTCACCCCTAAATGACTCTTCACCAAATCAAATGGTCTGCTCATTATCAAAGAGTCGTAGAGTGATACAGCACGGCCCTTCAGCCCAGCATGCCCACACCGGCCATCTACACTAGTTCCACTTGCCTGCGATTGGCCCACATCCCTCTAAACCCGACTCATCCATGTACCTGTCTAAATGTTTCTGAAACATTGTGGTAGTCCCGGCCTCAACTACCTCCTCAAGCAGCTCGTTCCATACACCCACCACCCTTTGTGTGAAAAAGTTACCCCTCAGATTCCTATTAAATCTATGGTAAACAAAAATGCTGGAGAAACTCAGCGGGTGCAGCAGCATCTATGGAGCGAAGGAAATAGGCAACGTTTCGTGCCGAAACGTTGCCTATTTCCTTCGCTCCATAGATGCTGCTGCACCTGCTGAGTTTCTCCAGCATTTTTGTCTACCAATTTTCCAGCATCTGCAGTTCCTTCTTAAACACCTATTAAATCTTTCCCCCCTCACCTTAAACCTATGCCCTCTGGTCCTCGATTCCCTAACCCTGGGCAGGAGAATCTACAATCTGTAGACGATGCTCATATCCTGGGTGGGCAAAAATGCTGGAGAAACTCAGTGAGTGAGGCAGCATCTATGGAGCGAGGGAAATAGGCGACGTTTCGGGTCATAGAAACATAGAAACATAGAAATTAGGTGCAGGAGTAGGCCATTCGGCCCTTCGAGCCTGCACCGCCATTCAATATGATCATGATCAATGCATTTCGTTGTCTCTGTACTGTACACTGACAATGACAATTAAAATTGAATCTGAATCTGAATCTGAATCTGAATCATGGTCAGGGTCGAGACTCTTCTCCAGACTCCTGACACTGTGCAACCCGGAGTTAAAATTATCCTGCCTCTATTTCATCCTGCAAATCATCAGTACTCTGTGAACAAGAATTAATACGTCTGGAGGATTTCTGAATTCCACGTTTAATTAAGCAGCTGAGTATTTAAGAGAAACATATAAACGTGGTGATTTTTTACAATGTACGCTGTGGTAAGTGAAAACTGCCCTCGCTGTTAATGAAGGAACGGGGAAACAAGATCAACATTTGAGAAACGTTCCTTTTTATGTAAACTAATAAAGTGACATGCGCTGGTAATCATTTCCCTCCTTCCC
This sequence comes from Leucoraja erinaceus, assembly GCF_028641065.1. NCBI lineage: Eukaryota > Metazoa > Chordata > Chondrichthyes > Rajiformes > Rajidae > Leucoraja > Leucoraja erinaceus. The sequence goes on along the minus strand of NC_073402.1, from coordinate 30,493,663 downwards.
CGCCTTGAGTGTGGTTTACTTAACAGATACAGCGCGGAAACAGACAACAGACCCTTCTTCCCATCGAGTCCGTGCCGACCAGCGATCTCCGCACACAAGCACTATCCTACACACACACACACACGAGGGATAATTTACAAATTTACCAAAGCCAATTAAAGTCATAATATAAAATAATACATTACAATATGATAAAATATATGTTATAACATAATATTATATCATATAATGTGATTTGCTATAAAGCAATATCATATAATAAGCAGAGATGCTGCCTGACCCGTTGAATTCCTCCATTACTTTAGCTCCTTTCTCTAACATGGGGGCTGGAAGGTTTTGACTTTAGGCTGAGGGATATCGAGGGGGGGGGAGAGGCTGTTCGCTGGTGCAGTCGTCCCATGAGGGATGGAGATGGAGAAGGGGGCTTGGGGGGGGGGTTTGCATGGAATGTGCATGGGATCACAGCTTGACCAGACAAGAGGCTCCGTGCATTCCAGCCTTTTACATAGCGCTCATTGTTCAACAAATCAGACACAGCCCCAGCCTAATGAATAAGGATTTTCAAAGGGCCCTATTGTTACATGTTGGTTGGCACAGGAGCAGGTGAATACGGACAGCAAAAATTCATTACTCGCAAATCAGCCCGAGCCACAACATCAGTAGTATATCGGTGTTATTTAGCCTCTTAAGCCTTCGAAGGATTAGACCCTTAATGGATGGAGCCAGTGTCGTCTGATTATTATCAGCTCGGAGAGATTTTACAGGAGGATTCATTATTTAGGCTACATAGGAGAGCCATTTTCTAAAACAAACAGGTCGGAAGAAGGGTCTCCACCCGAAACGTCACCCATTCCTTCTCCCCAGAGATGCTGCCTGTCCTGCTGAGTTACTCCAGCACTTTGTGTCCATCTTTGGTTTAAACCAGCATCTGCAGTTCCTTCTTACACTAGTTATCTACTCTGATAGAAAGTGCTAATTAGAATTTTATTTGGACATTTTTATTTTCCAGTTAGCCTATCTGCCTCTGTTACGTTACAGTCGTACAAGACTTTGGTGAGACTGCATTTGGAGTGTTGTGCTGGCGGGAACTGCAGATGCTGGTTTACATCGAAGATAGACACAAAATGCTGGAGTAACTCAGTGGGACACTGAGGAAGTGTCTCGACCCGAAGCGTCACCCATTCCTTCCCTCCAGGGATGCTGCCTGTCTCGATGAGTTAATCCAGTTTTGTCTTTAACTATCTTCGGTTCAAACCAACATCTGCAATTCCTTCATACTCATAAGTTTGTAGGTTAATTAGCTTTAGTAAAAATTGTAAATTCTCCCTAGTGCATTGGATAGTGCCAGTATACGGGATGATTGCTGGTTGGCGCAGACTTGTTAGACCGCAGGGCCTGTTTCCACGCTGTATCTCTAAAGTAAAATAAACTAACCTAGGAATATTTCCCATTTACTTGTCCCGCATGCCGTCTATATCTGTCATTTCCCTTTTCGCTAACAAGTCTGAAGAAGGGTCTCGACCCGAAACGTCGCCTGTTCCTTCCCTCCAGAGATGCTGCCTGACCCGCTGAGTTACTCCGGCATTTTGTGTCTATCTTTGCTATGAATATTGGTTTCTCTAACTTCAAGTAACGCTTGCGTCCCCTCTCTCTCCGCCCCTCCCCCACCCTAGCCGTCGTACTAGTTTCACAGTCGCCCTGTTGAGTTTCATTGTCTGTAACTCGTTTTCACCCAGCCCACCGCCAACAACCACCTTTCCTTGATCATCGTTACTTTTGTGCAAATCCTTCATTCATTTGTCCTATGTCACCGTCTGCAGAAGGGTCTGGAGAAGGGTCCCGGTCTGAAACGTCACCCATTCCTTGTCTCCAGTGATGCTGCCCGCCCCGCCTGAGTCACTCCAGCTCTTTGCGTCTATCTTAGACCTCGGTGTAAACTTGGTTCCATCTTGCACAACACCAAATATGGAGTCACAGCAGAGATAGATTGCTACCAAAGTAAGGTAAGAGCTGGCACTGACCTGACCTCCCAACACCCCTTGGATCAGCTCAGTCTAAATCTGGTTTCATTTTCCATCCAGCAAGCATAACGTTCGGCCAGAAGTGAACGTCAGCTCTTCCTTCCCCACCACTGATAACCTCAAACGTCCAAGAACATTGGAAATGTCCATCTGTACTGAAGGATTCAGTTGTCACAGTTTAGATTGGAGATACAGCATGGAAACACCGGGTCCGCGCCAACCAGCGATCCCCGCACACTAACACTATCCTACACACACTAGGGACAATTTACATTTATACCAAGCCAACTATAGCCTACAAACCTGTGGGAGGAAACCGAATATCTTGGAGAAAATCCATGCAGGTGACGGGGAGATGGTACAAACTCCGTACAGACAGCGCCCGTAGTCAGGATCGAATGTTACCCCTGACACCCGTACTGATCAAGGCAGCATCCGTGGAGGGAATGGATAGGTGACGTTTCAGGTTGGGATCTTACTTCAGTCTTTGCCAACTCAGGATGTAATCCAATTTCCAATCAATTCTCGATTGATGCCTCTCAGCGGGAACTAGCCGTTACTCAATGTGAAACACCAGGGGATCTTGGCCAAAGTCTTGGAAACCATCTGGCTGCGATGAATCTGCACCTCGCCAGGAATAAATGTTCAGTTTAGTGTAGTTTAGTTTAAAGATACAGTGTGGAAACAGGCCCCTCAGCCCACCGGGTCCCCCGCACACTAACGTTATTCTATACACACCAGAGATTATTAACATTTACACCAAGCCAATTAACCTGCAAACCTGTACGTCTTTGGAGTGTGGGAGGAAACCGAAGATCTCAGAGAAAACCCACGCTGGTCACGGGGAGAACGTGCAAACTCCGTACAGGCAGCACACGTAGTTGGGATCGAACCTGGGTCTCCGGCGCTGCATTCGCTGTAAAGGGGCTGTCCCACTGCGGTGACCTAGTCTGCGAGTTAAGAAGACTGTCTGCCACCATCAAGCTCGAGGGCACTCGCCTGGAAAACCTCGAGCCGGATCAACCGCCCAAACACACACACACACACACGCACACACACACACACGCGATCCACGCACACACACACGCACACACACTAACACGACACGCACACGCACACACACACACACACAGACACACCCACACTAACCATATGCACACAACACACCCATATGCACACAGACACGCACGCACGCACACACACACACACACACACACACACACACGCACGCACACACACGCACGCACACACACACACACACACGCACGCACACACACACACACACACACACACACACCACACAAGCACGAGGGCACGCACACACACACACACACACACACACACACACACACACGCACACACACACACACACACACACGCACACACACACACACACGCACACACACACACACGCACGTACGCACACACACGCACGCACACACACACACACACACACGCACACACACACACACACACACACACACACACACACACACCCACGCACGCACACACACACACACGCACGCTCACACACACACTCACACACACACACACACACACACACACACACGCGCACGCGCACACACACACACACACACACACACACACACACACACACACACACACACACACACACACACACACACACACACACACACACACACACACACACACACACACACACACGCGCACACACACACACACACACACACACACACACACACACACACACACACACACACACACACACACACACACACACACGCACACACACACACACACACACACACACACACACACGCACGCACACACACACACACACACACACACACACACACACACACACACACACACACACACACACACACACACACACATCGCAAAGGCGGGGGCCACGGAAAGCGGGGGAGCGCTGTCTGAAATTCACACCCGCGGTGAAGAGGAAGGTATACGGCTGCCACAATGTACTGTAAGTCCTTTAGAGAGTGCGGAGGGGGGAGGGGGGAGAGAGAAGGGGGAGAGAAGGGGAGAGAGGAAGACGTGGATAGAAGGGAGAGAAGGGGAGAGAAGGGGAGAGAAGGGGAGAGAAGGGGAGAGAAGGGGAGAGAAGGGGAGAGAAGGGGAGAGAAGGGGGGGAGAAGGGGAGAGAAGGGGAGAGAAGGGGAGAGAAGGGGAGAAGAGGGAGAGGAAGGAATGGAGACACGTTTAACAAGTATAATAAAGTTTAGCGGACATTTTACCCACCAGTCGGTTTCCCTTGTTCCTGAAAACTCCAATGAGCCAACCAAAATGCCCGGTCAGTGGAGGAGATTGCCTACAGCTGCCCTCGACTGCCTGTAACTACATAGTGACCCCACTCCACTGCACTACGAGTCAAAAAGAACCATGCCGACCAAATTTTACCCGCGGAAAATTTTGCAACACGCTGAAAAAAATTTCCGCGACCTGTCTGAGGCCGCGAGTATTCGGGAACTTCCCTCGAGCATGAAGGAGAGTTCCAGCGACCTCATAGCACCTCCTAGGACCACGTGTCGACCACGCTGTGAGTTGGAGTCGAGGGCAAACTCGTCTAGCCTGGCACATTAGGTCGCCACAGTGGGACAGCCCCGCAAGGAAGCAACTCCACCGCTGCACCACCCGCGACCGCCCATGTCGTGTGTGAAAAAAAAAATCATCCTTCCTGTTTTCGTAAAGAGTTGACTGGGAAGAAAACAAAATAAAGTAGATGCAAGTGGAATCTGCTTATGTCTGTGTAAACAGTTCCTTCAAGCTGTACGTTAAATGGTTGCCAAATTTAGAATTTCTATTGCAATCATTTTTAATTTAATGTTGGCTCCCTCAGGCATCGTAAAGATGGGTTTGATCATCAGTTTGTGCTGTTGCTCAGAATTAGCACTGATGTTAGTCGGCGGCTTTTAGATCCGTGATTTAGAATCAATGTCATAGAGTCACAGAGTGATACAGTGTGGAAACAGGCCCTTCGGCCCAACTTGCCCACACCGGCCAACATGTCCCAGCTACACTAGTCCCACCTGCCTGCGTTTGGTCCATATCCCTCCAAACCTGTCCTATCCATGTACCTGTCTAACTGTTTCTTAAACGTTGGGATAGTCCCAGCCTCGACTACCTCCTCTGGCAGCTTGTTCCATACACCCACCACCCTCTGTGTGAAAAAGTTACCACTCAGATTAAATTAAATCTTTTCCCCCTCACTTTAAACCCATGTCCTCTGGGTCTTGATCCCCCTACTATGGGCACGAGACTCTGTGCATCTATCTACCCGATCTATTCCTCTCATGATTTTGTGCAAATACCGACCCGAAACGTCACCCATCATCTATCTATCTATCTATCTATCTATCTATCTATCTATCTATCTATCTATCTATCTATCTATCTATCTATCTATCTATCTATCTATCTATCTGTCTATCTATACATCTATCTATCTGTCTATCTATCTGTCTATCTGTCTGTCTATCTGTCTGTCTATCTATCTATCTATCTATCTATCTATCTATCTATCTATCTATCTATCTATCTATCTATCTATCTATCTATCTATCTATCTATCTGTCTATCTGTCTATCTATTTGTGTATCTATCTGTCTATCTATCTGTCTATCTGTCTGTCTATCTATCTATCTATCTATCTATCTATCTATCTATCTATCTATCTATCTATCTATCTATCTATCTATCTATCTATCTCTATCTGCCTGTGTGTAAGGAGTGGATGAGAGAGTGGGGATAAGATTTAACTCGTGTGAATGGGTGATTGATGGTCGGAGTGGACTCGGTGGGCTGAAGGGCCTCTTTCCATGCTGCATTTTTCAATGGACCTATCACAGATGAAAAGTAGCGAAGAAATGGAACAAAAACAAAAAACTATGTACCTTCTCCCCACGACCGCATGGGTTTTCTCTATTCCTTGGAGCGCTGGAGGATGAGGGGAGATCTTATAGGGGTGTAGAAAAACATGAGAGGAATAGATTGGGTAGATGCACAGAGTCTCTTGCCCAGAGAAGGTGAATCGAGGACCAGAGGACACAGGTTCAAGGTGAAGGGGAAAGATTTAATAGGAATCTAAGGGGTAACTTTTTCACACGGAGGGTGGTGGGTGCATGGAACAAGCTGCTCGAGGGGGTAGTTGAGGCTGGGACCATCCCAACGTTTAAGAAACAGTTAGACAGGTACATGGGTAGGACAGGTTTGGAGGGATATGGGCCAAACGCGGGCAGGTGGGACTAGTGTAACCATATAACAATTACAACACGGAACAGGCCATCTCGGCCCTACAAGTCCATGCCGAACAACTTTTTTTTTCCCCTTAGTCCCACCTGCCTGCACTCATACCATAACCCTCCATTCCCTTCTCATCCATATGCCTATCCAATTTATTTTTAAATGATACCAATGAACCTGCCTCCACCACTTCCACTGGAAGCTCATTCCACACAGCTACCACTCTCTGAGTAAAGAAGTTCCCCCTCATGTTACCCCTAAACTTCTCTCCCTTAATTCTGAAGTCATGTCCTCTTGTTTGTAGCTGGGGCATGTTGGCCAGTGTGGGCAAGTTGGGCCGAAGGGCCTGTTTCTATGACTCTAAAGAAATAACCCTCTGTGTTAGTGTATATAAGACTTGTGCACACAACCCCAGTAGTCTATCTCTGAACTCTGGCTCAGATATCAACATTAGCTCCTGAATGTAAAAGCACTGGCTTTTATCCAGTCAAGCATCATAATTTATATAAAAATTGAGCGGTTAACTGCTGCCCCTATTAAAGGCAAATGCCCTTCTCCATCAGATCCAATCTGTAGCTGGCTTTCCCAATGTCTATTTCCTTGCTGGAAGCAAGAAGAATGAGCAATGATAACAGAAAATTGCATTGATATCACAACAGTGGCGATCAGCTTGATGAGCTGATGAAAGCTCACCTGCAGGGCAACTCTACTGGATTTTCATGAGAATGTGTTTTTTTTCCTTCTCTCTTTCTCCTTGCGAATCACATTATAGAGTGAAGTGAGTGAGCGGCCAATATGATTCAGGCTGACTGTGTCTTTGTAACACAAGCTCATGGTTCAACTCAGGGTCATTGCTTTCCCTTGACAGGCCCTTTGTTATTATCCTCATTCTGGTCAGTTTGCCATGGCCATGGAGTCAGAGATACAAGAGTCGTGGAGAAGTACGTCGGGGAGATCAAGCGCAGGCTCGGCGATCGTTTCGCTGGACTCCTCCGCTCAGTCTGCATTAACCTACCTGATCTCACTTCAACTCCCCCTCCCATTCCCAATCTGACCTCTCTGTCCTGGGCCTCCTCCATTGTCGGAGTGAGGCCCAGCGCAAATTGGAGGAGCAGCGCCTCATATTTCGCTTGGGTAGTTTACACCCCAGCGGTAACAACATTGACTTCTCCAATTTCAGATAGCCCTTGCTTTCTCTCTCTCTCCATCCCCTCCCCCTTCCCAGTTCTCCCACCAGTCTTACTGTCTCCGCCTACATTCTATCCTTGTCCCGCCCCCTCCCCAGACATCAGTCTAAAGAAGGGTCTCCACCCGAAACGTCACCCGTTCCTTCTCTCCAGAGACGCTGCCTGTCCCGCTGAGTTACTCCAGCATTGTGTCTACAGAAATAGGACATTTGGACCACCTTGCCATAGGTTCATCAGTGATAGGAGTAGAATTAGGCCATTTTGGACCATCATCTACTCTGCCATTCAATCATGGCTGATCTATCTCTCCCTCCGAACCCCATTCTCCTGCCTTCTCCCCATAACCCCTGACACCCGCACTGATCAAGAATCTATCTATCTCTGCCGTAAAAATATCCACTGACTCGGCCTCCACAGCTGTCTGTGGCAAAGAATTCCATTGATCCAAGTTGGGCAAATAGTGTGGGAAGGAACTGCAGGTGCTGGTTTGAACCAAAGATAGACACAAAGTGCTGGAGTATCTCAGCAGGACTGGCAGCATCTCTGGAGAGAAGGAATGGGCGAGGTTTCGGGTCTTACTGCACCAGTCTTTTGTTCTATATCTCCCTATATCACCGTCCATATCTCTTGCTCTCAGTCTGAAGAAGGGTCTCGACCCGAAACGTCACCCATTCCTTCTCTCCAGAGATGCTGCCTGGCCCGCTGTGTTACTCCAGCTTGTTTTGTGTCTATCATCAGTTGAAACCACCAATTGCAGTTCCTCCCTCCCTGGTTATTAATATTGGGGTTTAAATAATTACTGAGCATTTTCTTTTGTTCGTTAGCTATTGTTAGCTACAAGTCGTGCTGCTGCCAATAAGAATTTTATTACTCCATTGTTGATACATATAACAATTAAACATTCTTGACTTGACTAATTCAATGAATCATTGCTTATTGTATATTAATTATCTCTGTGTATTGTGCTGCTGCAGGCACCAACATGATTGTTCCAAATATAGACACAAAAAGCTGGAGTAACTCAGCGGGACAGGCGGCATCTCTGGAGAGAAGGATTTCTCGGTGAAGTTTCAGGTTGAGAGTTGTCTTCTGAAGAAGATGATGCTGCCTGTCTCGCTGAGTTACTCCAACATGTTGTGTCCATCTCTAGAATCTGGAGGTTTGTGCATTCAAACTTCTGTACCATTTGCCCGATGGGAGAGGGGAGAAGAGGGACTGGTCCTTGACGATGCTGCTGGCCTTGCCGAGGTGTGGATGGAGTCGCTGGAAGGGAGGTTGGTTTGCTGCGTCCACAATTTGCTGGAGTTTCTCGATGTCTTGGACGGAGCTGTTCCCAAACCCAAGGCTGCGATGCGTCCCGATAAAAAAATACTTGTTCTATGTTCTATGTTCTGTTCCGAGAAAGACCATTCGGTCGAGACCAGAGTTCCGTTGTCGGACATATGATGATTAAACATTTTGCTCAAGAAGGAACTGCAGATGCTGGAAAATCGAAGGTAGACAAAAGTGCTGGAGAAACTCAGCGGGTGCAGCAGCATCTATGGAGCGAAGGAAATAGGCAACGTTTCGGGACGAAACCCGGAAGGGTTTCGGCCCGAAACGTTACCTATTTCCTCCCTGAAGGGTTTCGGCCCGAAACGTTACCTATTTCCTTCCTGAAGGGTTTTGGCCCAAAACGTTACCTATTTCCTTCCTGAAGGGTTTCGGCCCGAAACGTTGCCTATTTCCTTCGCTTCATAGATGCTGCTGCACCCGCTGAGTTTCTCCAGCATTTTTGTCTACAAATTAAACATTTGTTTTCGACCCCACCCCACCTGTTCTCTCCTGACTCTCCATCTGAAGATCCTATAGACCTATAGATAGACCACTCCTGCTAAATGCAACGGGCTGACGTGTAGTACGCAACGGAGCGGAACGTGGGCCTTTTTTTCATCCATTTCAGTAACCCGACCCGACCCGACCCGACCCGACCCGACCCGACCCGACCCGACCCGACCCGCAGTGTAATCAACGTTGCGGGGGAACAGTTTATGTTAATAAATTATAATTCTGAAAATGAGGAGAAGATTTTTACCAAAGAACTTTTATTTTTACGAGGATGTTTCCGTAACCGGCCTCCGTCTCCGCACGAGTATCTTTGCTCCGCTACGGGATCTTTGGTGCGGAGACGGAAGCCGGTTACGGAAATGGGGCCGAAAATGACCCGTGAATCTGCCCATGACCGTACTACGTCTGTTTCGTCGAGTGGACTATCTTGCTCGCTGTAGGGTCTTTGATCTAAAGAGGGTCTCGAACCGAAACGTCACCAGTTCCTTCCCTCCAGAGATGCGGCCCGTCCTGCTCAGTCACTCCGGCACTTTGTGTCTGCCTTCAGCATCTGCAGTTCCTTCCGACACGACTCTCACCATTGTATGGTTGCGAATACACACCGTGGGGAAGGAAGCTGCTTTGACTTGACTCGCTCCAGAGGCAATTTAAGTTTCCCAGTGAAACAAAGGAAAGGGGACCTTTGATCACTCTCCAAAGGAGTTCTCTCTGGTCAGTGTGAAGCTGCTGTCAAGTTGGTGTGAATTGCTGACTGGCTGGACTGTTGTTTCTGTTCCCTGTTTAAACACTGAAGCAGTGGGAGCAGCTATAATCCTTTAGACTTTAGAGATACAGCGCGGAAACAGGCCCTTCAGCCCATCGAGTCCATGCCGACCAGCAATCCCCACACACTAACTCTATCCTACACACACTAGGAACAATTTATCATTTTCCCAAAGCCAATTAACCTATAAACCTATAAATGAAGGGTTTCGGCCCGAAACGTTGCCTATTTCCTTCGCTCCATAGATGCTGCTGCACCCGCTGAGTTTCTCCAGCACTTTTGTGTACCTTCGATTTTCCAGCATCTGCAGTTCCTTCTTGACAACCTATAAACCTGTTTACGAAGGAGCTGCAGATGCTGGAAAAATCGAAGGTTGACATAAAATGCTGGAGAAACTCAGCGGGTGAGGCAGCATCTATGGAGCGAAGGTTTCGGGTTGAGACCCTTGTTTCCTGTTTCCTTCATCATCATTACTTTTTTTGCATATTTATCATTCATTTGGTCTACATCTCTCTACATCATCGTCTGTATCTGTCATTTCCCTCTCCCCTGACTCTCAGTCTGAAGAAGGGTCTCGACCCGAAACGTCACTCATTCCTTCTCTCCAGAGATGCTGCCTGCCTGTCCCGCTGAGTTACTCCAGCATTTGTTGTCTGTCTTCCATTTAAACCAGCGTCTGCAGTTCCTTCCTACACTGAACGACCCTCGCCCCTATATTGCCTTAAGGAACTCTGCTGCAATAGAGGATTCTTCCAACAACAACATAAAGAAATTGAATAAATTCCCTGACGTGAACTCTGTCCATTGACGACACGACATCAGCCAGCGAGCTGGAGAGGAACTGTGGATCTGACTCATAGCAGCACAGTCCATTCTGTAGAAAGCAAACTTAATTTACCCAGAAAACAGAGCCTATTTCAAGTTTGAAGGAAGTGAAATTTAAAGTAACTTCCCCAATGGGAAGTAAGACAATTTGTGTAAAAAAATAGCCGCGTAAAAAAAATGCATAAAATTCTGGTCATTCCCAACAATGCGGTCGGTGTCAGTATAACAAACGCTCTGAATACTGATGACTTTAATTTCATGGAACCCTTGTGTCCCATCTCCCTCCGTCCCTCCCCCACCCGAGTCTTCCTGCTAGCTTCACTGCTTGCATCCCTTCATTATCACCTCCTCCGCTGCCAACAATGGACCATTGTGGGCTCCACCTTTCTTGGGTCGTCGGTGCTGGCTCTGAGCCTCTAGTCTCCCTCCCCCCTGACTTTCAGTCTGAACTAGGGTCTCGACCTGAAACGTCACCCGTTCCTTCTCGCCAGAGATGCTGCCTGACCCGCTGAGTTACTCCAGCATCTATCGTCAGTGTGTTGTCAACATTTGACTGACCAATGGTTTGATTGCCTACGTTTGATTAGCCATTTGATAGATTGTGGAAACAGGCCCTTCGGCCCTTCGGGTCCACGCCGACCATTGGTCAACCATTCATACTAGTTTTATGTTAGGTCACTTCCTCGTCAGCTGCCGACACAACACAAGGAACAATTTACAGAGAAACAAGTAATTAACAAAGCCTCAGGTCTTTGGGATGTGGGAGGAATCTGGGGCAAATCGGTGCTCCAAGGAATAGTGTCCGAACCTGCACGACCTCCCTCTATAGCTCAGGCCCTCGATTCCTGGCAACATCCTTGTAAAACTTCTCTGCACCCTTTCCAGCTTGATTCCAGCATCTCCAGTCTTTAAGATTTGATGTGTTGTTTATCCTCTCTGTATGTTGAAGTAGGTCCAAGCATAGGTGTCACAGCCTTACAGCACGGTGGTAGAGTTGCTGCCTCACAGCGCCAGAGACCCGGGCTCGATTCGGACTACGGGCGCTGTCTGTACGGAGTTTGTACGTTCTCCCCGAGACCTGCGTGGATTTTCTCTGAGATCTTTGCTCTCCTCCAACACTCCAAAGGCGTACAGGTTTGTAGGTTAATTGGCTTGGTATAAATGTAAACTTGTCCCTAGTGTGTCGGATAATGTTAATGCATAAGTGAGAGGAGAAAAATTTGGCCATTCGGCCCATCATATCTACTGTGTGTGTGTGCGTGTGTGTGTGTGTGTGTGTGTGTGTGTGCGTGTGTGTGTGTGTGTGTGTGTGTGTGTGTGTGTGTGTGTGTGTGTGTGTGTGTGTGTGTGTGTGTGTGTGTGTGTGTGTGTGTGTGTGTGTGTGTGTGTGTGTGCATGTGTGTGTGTGTGTGTGTGTGTGTGTGTGTGCGTGTGTGTGTGTGTGTGTGTGTGTGTGTGTGTGTGTGTGTGTGTGTGTGTGTGTGTGTGTGTGTGTGTGTGTGTGTGTGTGTGTGCGTGCGTGCGTGTGTGCGTGCGTGTGTGTGTGTGTGTGTGTGATAGTGTTAGTGTGCGGGGATCGCTGGTTGGGTGCAACAGACAACAGACAACAGACAATAGGTGCAGGAGTAGGCCATTCGGCCCTTCGAGCCAGCACCGCCATTCAATGTGATCATGGCTGATCATCCCCAATCAGTACCCTGTTCCTGCCTTCTCCCCTGACTCCGCCATCTTTAAGAGCCCTATCTAGCTCTCTCTTGAAAGCATCCAGAGAACCGGCCTCCACCGCCCTCTGAGGAGGAGAGAACGCAGACTCACCACTCTCTGTGAGAAAAAGTGTTTCCTCGTCTCCGTTCTAAATGGCTTACTCCTTATTCTTAAACTTATTCTTAAAAGGTTCTGGACCTGGTTCTGTGTGAAAAAGACTCGATGGGCTGAAGGGCCTGTTTCCGCGCTGTATCTCTAAACCAAAGTAAATTAAACTAAAGGGGTGGTGCAAGGGGATGTCAGCCACGTGTGTAAAATTTCATTATGAAGGGGTTTTACAAAAGTGCAAGGAATTCCAAAAACACAAGAGGTTTCTTGGAGATAGAATTCACGGCCACAGGGATTAAACGCCCACACACATCGATGGAAGGCAATTTAAATTTCTCTGGAATCTCATGACAGTACAATTATACTCGGCAACAGTGTAAACACCCAGCTCTAACGTCAGGGCATTCATTATGTCACCTAACAGCAGGGCGGTGTTGCTAATGATTAAGTCATCTCGTGTAATTTGTAAAAAAAAATACAACAAACAAAATCAAATATTTTCTTTTAAATATCTACGCATTGCTTGGTGAACTTAGAAACCTTTTAAGGATGCTCTCCTCCCCACACACACACATGGTCTGTGTGGTCTCCTCAACAAAACTAACTCCCAGTCCAAACTTGTTCGGAACCGGTGTTCTGTGATCGATGAGCTCCAGACTGAGTGAATCGGACTTGAAATAATTTAACAATAGCAGTTATTAGCTGGAGAGGCACCGTTCACTGACAGGCCAAGCTGGGAGCTCTAAACAAGCACGTTCCCCCGTGCAAAACAGCTCTGGAGGGTCTTGACTTTAGACTTAGAAACATAGAAACATCAAATATAGGTGCAGGAGGAGGCCATTCAGCCCTTCGAGCCAGCACCGCCATTCAATGCGATCAGGGCTGATCATCCACAATCAGTACCCCGTTCCTGCCTTCTCCCCATATCCCCTGACTCCGCTATCTTTAAGAGTCCTATCTAGCTTTCTCTTGAACGCATCCAGAGAACCGGCCTCCACCTGAGGCAGAGAATTCCACAGGCATATCCCTTGATTCCGTTAGCCCCAAGAGCTATATCAGATTCAGATTCAGATTCAGATTCAATTTTAATTGTCATTGTCAGTGTACAGTACAGAGACAACGAAATGCATATCTAGCCCTCTCTTGAAAACATCCAGTGAATTGGCCTCCACTGCCTTCTGTGGCAGAGAATTCCACAGATTCACAACTCTCCGGGTGAGACTTTAGAGAAACATCGTGGGAAAAGGCCCTTCGGCCCACCGGCTCCATGCCGACCCTTTCTGTTAGTGCTCTCAGGACTCACTGAAGTCAATCTGTATAGGGTCTTGGTGAGACCACACCTGGAGTATTGCGTACAGTTTTGGTCTCCAAATCTGAGGAAGGACATTATTGCCATAGAGGGAGTGCAGAGAAGGTTCACCAGACTGATTCCTGGGATGTCAGGACTGTCTTATGAAGAAAGACTGGATAGACTTGGTTTATACTCTCTAGAGTTTAGAAGATTGAGAGGGGATCTTATAGAAACTTACAAAATTCTTAAGGGGTTGGACAGGCTAGATGCAGGAAGATTGTTTCCGATGTTGGGGAAGTCCAGGACAAGGGGTCACAGCTTAAGGGTAAGGGGGAAATCCTTTAAAACCGAGATGAGGAGAACTTTTTTCACACAGAGAGTGGTGAATCTCTGGAACTCTCTGCCACAGAGGGTAGTTGAGGCCAGTTCATTGGCTATATTTAAGAGGGAGTTAGATGTGGCCCTTGTGGCCAAGGGGATCAGAGGGTATGGAGAAAAGGCAGGTACGGGATACTGAGTTGGATGATCAGCCATGATCATATTAAATGGCGGTGCAGGCTCGAAGGGCCGAATGGCCTACTCCTGCATCTAATTTCTATGTTTCTATGTTTCTATCTCAGATAACCAACCTTTCCAGTTTTCATCAGAAGTGGCCAGTTCCCATCGAAGATCGACAACCTACAAAATTTATAGGAAGGAACTGCAGATGCTGGTTTAAACCAAAGATAGACACAAAAACTGGATGTTTTGGGTCGAGACCCTTCTTCAGACTGGTGAAGAAAGGTCTCGACCCGAAACGCCACCCATTCCTTCTCTCCAGAGATGCTGCCTGTCCCGCTGAGTTACTCCAGCATTGTGTCAACCTACAAAATGTATCTTTTTAGACTTTAGAGACGCAGCGTGGAAACAGGCCCTTCGGCCCACCAAGTGCGTGCCGACCAGCAGATCATCCCGTACACTAGCAGCACCATCCTGCACACTTGTAACAATTTACAATAGAAGTCACAGAGTCGTAGAGTGATACAACTTTCCCACACCGACCAACATGTCCCATCTACACTAGCTTGGCCCGTATCCCTCCAAACCATGTCCCAGTCCAAATGTTTCTTAAACGTTGCGATAGTCCCTGTAAAGAGTTGGAAGAATCCGGAGCACCCGGAGAAGACCCTCGCGGTCACGGGGAGAATGTACAAGCTCCGTACAGACAGCACCCGTAGTCAGGATCGAACCCGGGTCTCTGGCGCTGTGAGGCAGCAACTCTAGCGCTGCGCCACCGTGTCACTGTAGGAAGAGCAAATATATCGCATCCACTCACATCAGAATGAAACAACCAATTTCTTTCCCCGGCAACCAAACTTTAGGTGATGGTAAATAACATAAAACGCTCGGCAGGTCGGACTTAGTCTCTGAATGAAAACCTTGAGACTGTGAAATGTTAATGGTGTTCCTCTTACCACAGATGCTCTCTGATCATCTGGGTATTCCCAACATTTTCTGTTTTTGTTTCCTGTTTCCCTGTGTATCGAATGTGTAATACCTGGAACATTCTATCACCCGTGTGTTGGGGGGAAAATACAGAATGTTCCCCAGTTAGTACAAGGTTTAAGGTGAGAGGGTGAAGATTTAATATGAACCCGAGGTTCATCTATCCATGGATGGTTCTCCAGGGATGCTGCCTGACCCACTGAGTTATTGTTGCAGGTTCAGCTGAGAACACGGTGAATGACAGACAAGGGGCACGTCTGGCCTCTCCCACTTCTAATCCTTGTGTTCTCATGCACTGACATCACGGAAAAAACAATTCAGGAACTTGTACAGACAGCCTGGATTTCACCAGAGTGAAACTGGAGACAGGTGGAGAAGAATGTGTGGTCGGATCCCGGAAAAGTTCCGATCACGACATTCGCAAACCAGGAGACTCATCAAAAAGAGAGAGTGTAAGGTGTACTGGGGTAGCCTGAGACAGAAGAAAATCGGTTTAGTTTAGTTTAGTTTAGTTGAGAGATACAGCGCGGAAAGAGGCCCTTCGGCCCACCAAGTCCATTCCGACCCGCGATCACCCCACACTATCCTACACACACAATGTTACCAAAGTCAAAACCTGTACGTCTTTGGAGTGTGGGAGGAAACCGGAGCACCCGGAGAAAACCCACGCAGGTCACGGGGAGAACGTGCAAACTCCTCGCAGACAGCACCCGGGTCTCTAGCGCTGTGAGGCAGTCATATCCGTGACGGCAAAAGATTTTGAACATTTCAAACTCCAGCGGCGACAGAAATAATGTTGCGACGCTTTAAATACACACCGCGCAGCGTACGTCATCACGCGCACGGCATCACGCCACGAATTATTCGGTGACCTTATACGTCAGTCAATGATGCCAGCAGTCGCCGAAAAAAATCGCCAGGTGGGACAGGCCCTTTAGCCTTACACCATAGTGACGCTATAGTGCGTGGGGAGTTTGATAATGTCACAGAAGTCATTCTGGTGACTCACGGTATATTGTGGATAAACAGAAAAATCAGGTAAAAAGCACCACATCAATGACAACACTTCAACTGGTATTCTGCTGGCTCCGAAACAAGTTGATTCATTGAAAGATACAGCATGGAAACAGGCCCTTCGGCCCAGCAAGTCCACGCCGGCCATCGATCGCTTGTTCACGCTTATTCTACTTATCCCACTTTCTCATCCGCTCGTTACACACGAGGGGGCAATTTACGCTGGAGGCAGGAAACATGTTCCCCATGTTGGGGGAGTCCAGAACCAGGGGCCACACAGTTTAAGAATAAGGGTTAAACCATTTCGAACGGAGACGAGGAAACACTTTTTCACACAGAGAGTGGTGAGTCTGTGGAATTCTCTGCCTCAGAGGGCGGTGGAGGCCAGTTCTCTGGATACTTTCAAGAGAGAGCTAGATAGGGCTCTTGAAAATAGGAAGATAGTGGAGGCAGGAACGGGGTACTGATTGTGGATGATCAGTCATGATCACATTGAATGGCGGTGCTGGCCTACTCCTGCGCCTAATTTCTATGTTTCTAAGCCTGAATGGCCACGTCTTTGGGATGTGGAAGGAAACAGAGAGAACATGCAAACTCCACACAGAGACAGCACCCGAGGTCAGGATCGAACCCGGGTCTCTGACGCTGTGAGGCAGTGTCTCTACCCGCTGCTCCACCATGCCGCCCACATTGGGGCACCCTGGGATCGGGAAAAGTGTCATATAGACGGAGGTTTTTCAATTTTAAAAAACAACATGAATTGTTGTCAAATCTAAGCCTGTAGAAGCTGGTGTTGGAGACAGCTATTGTTCCATATAAACCAGCATGGGCTGCAGCCAGCAACTTATCCCAATGAAGTAATCATTCTATGAACAAAATACTGTAGCTAATTCCATTCTGGCATCCACCAGGATGGAGCAGTGATACGGCTTGGTTTATGCTCTGTGTTTGAATGATAAGGAACAGATTAGACCAACATTATACTAACTGGACAAAGCACACACTGTGTTCAGAGTTAATTAATTGGCATCTCAGCGACCAAGCTACTGTTTGCCGTTCGATACTACTTGTGTCGTGGGCCATAACATAACAAGATGATTTTTTACAAATGTGCATATGATTTTAAAACAGCTCCCGCGCTGTACAGTGTAAGGAGATGATAAGGTCGTGTTTATTTTTGCTGAACAGCCAAATGTCTCTCGTTGGATTATACTGCGGCCATTCAGCCCATTGGACTAGTCGACTTTGGAGACAAACTTCCCAGCCCTTTCCGTAAAGCCCTGTGTCTTTGTTTCATCATTTTAGTTGTACAGCTAATTTTCTTTACAGTCATTCTATTGAACATACTCTCTGGATTTAAAACCAAAACATGCAGTGTGTTAGCAGGCCCTTCAGCCCATCGAATCTGCGCCGACCAGCGATTACCCCGTACACCAGTTCTATCCTACACACTAGGGGACAACTTTCTGCAGTTGTACAGGGTCTTGGTGAGACCACACCTGGAGTATTGCGTGCAGTTTTGGTCTCCAAATCTGAGGAAGGACATTATTGCCATAGAGGGAGTACAGAGACGGTTCACCAGACTGATTCCTGGGATGTCAGGACTGTCTTATGAAGAAAGACTGGATAGACTTGGTTTATACTCTCTAGAATTTAGGAGATTGAGAGGGGATCTTATAGAAACTTACAAAATTCTTAAGGGGTTGGACAGGCTAGATGCAGGAAGATTGCTCCCGATGTTGGGGAAGTCCAGGACTAGGGGTCACAGCTTAAGGATAAGGGGGGGAATCCTTTAAAACCGAGATGAGAAGAACCTTTTTTCACACAGAGAGTGGTGAATCTCTGGAACTCTCTGCCACAGAGGGTAGTTGAGGCCACAGTTCATTGGCTATATTTAAGAGGGAGTTAGATGTGGCCCTTGTGGCTAAGGGGATCAGGGGGTATGGAGAGAAGGCAGGTACGGGATACTGAGTGGGATGATCAGCCATGATCATATTAAATGGCGGTGCAGGCTCGAAGGGCCGAATGGCCTACTCCTGCACCTAATTTCTATGTTTCTATGTTTCCAATTTACAGAAGTCAATGAGCCTACAAACCTGTATGTCTTTGGTGTGTGGGAGGAAACCAGAGCACCCGGAGAAAACCCACACAGGTCACAGGGAGAACATGCAAACTCCGTACAGACAGCGCCCGCAGTCAGGATTTATGGAGCTGTGAGGCAGCAGCTCTCCCGTTGCGACACCATGCCGTCCTCCTGAGTAAAATATCCAAAATGTTAAAATTAAATCAGTGATAACACACTTAGAACGGCAGATGACGTGATGTAGAAGGGCCCAAAACGTCACCCATTCATTCTCTCCAGAGATGCTGCCTGTCCCGCTGAGCATTTAATGTGCATCTTTGGTTTAATCCAGCATCTGCAGTTCCTTCCTACACGTTAAATGGAGTAAGCCCTCTGTTTAGCGTTGATGAAATACTGTGCTAGTGCAGTTGAGAACAGCTGTAACAAGTCACAAAAGAACACAGGAACCAAGAAACCAGGGCAAGGAACAATAAAGGATTGATGACACAGGGATAAACATATCAATGTTACTTGCAAACTAGACACTTTCTTTGTCTTGCAACTCATCAATGCTGGAAGGCAATGTATCAATGATCAATCAGCTATGTCTTTTGCCCATTCACATCAGCATGGATTTCTAAAATATCTCCCCATGCTGTCAAGACCCAGGCCCTGTTTTAATGCACATCAGATTTAAATGCCGACAGACGCCAGCTCTCCATTCACCAGAAGGAAATTTTAGTTTAGTTCACAGATACAGTGCAGAAACAGGCCCTTCGGCCCACCGAGTCCGTACTGACCAGTGATCCCCGCACACAAGGGCATGTCCCACTTGCCGATTTTTTCTGCGACTGTCGGCATCATATCGGTGCCGCCTAAAGATTTTGTAGGTTTCAAAATCCAGCGGCGACAAAAAAATGTCGCGACACTTGAAAAAACACCGCACGTCCATACGTGGTCACGCCGCAAATTTTTCGGTGACCTGATCGGTGAGTCAATGATGTCGGCATTTAAGGGACAGGCCCTTAACATTACCCTGCACACGCTAGGAACAATTTTTATACATACACCAAGCCAATTAACCTACAAACCCGTACGCCTTTGGAGTGCAGGAGGAATCTGAAGATCTCGCAGAAAACCCACGCAGGTCACAGGGAGAAACTACAAACTCCGTACAGACAGCACCCGTAGCGTAGTCAGGATCGAACACGGGTCTCTGGTGCTGTGAGGCAGCAGCTCTACCCGCTGCACCACCGTGCCGCACTATGTAACATATGTGTGAAATACCTGCACCCGGAAAGCCTTTATAGATCGTTATCTCTAGATCTCTAGAATTTAGAAGATTGAGGGGGGATCTTATAGAAACTTACAAAATTCTTAAGGGGTTGGACAGGCTAGATGCAGGAAGATTGCTCCCGATGTTGGGGAAGTCCAGGACAAGGGGTCACAGCTTAAGGATAAGGGGGAAATCCTTTAAAACCGAGATGAGAAGAACTTTTTTCACACAGAGAGTGGTGAGTCTCTGGAACTCTCTGCTGCAGAGGGTAATCGAGGCCAGTTCATTGGCTATATTTAAGAGGGAGTTAGATGTGGCCCTTGTGGCTAAGGGGATCAGAGGGTATGAAGAGAAGGCAGGTACGGGATACTGAGTTGGATGATCAGCCATAATCATATTGAATGGCGGTGCAGGCTCGAAGGGCCGAATGGCCTACTCCTGCACCTAATTTCTATATTTCTATGTTTCTATCATTGGTGTTTTGCAAGATGCAGTGGGATTTGTAGACTGTGGATAATCTAGGTGAAGTTCAGATAAGTGTTTGCCTTGTATCTTCACATACTAACAGATATTTATTATTAAATCGTGGAACAAAACCACTCATTCAGATTATTGTATCATAACCTCAGACTATCTTTAATCGGACTTTGCCGGCTTTACCTTGCACTAAACGTTATTCCGTTATCATGTATCTGTACACTGTGAACGGCTCAATTGTAATCATGTATTGTCTTTCCACTGACTGGTTAGCACGCAACAAAAGCTTTTCCCTGTACCTCGGTACACGGGACAATAAAATAAACTAACCTAAACTAACAACTATTAATGCAATCGTTTTTAATAAAATCTAATTAATATTTAATATTAATAAAATCTTTTTTTTTAAGGTTTTTTATGAGAAATCCTCAGATAGGTTTTGCACACAGAAGTCTTTATTGTGGGTGCAGTGTGGAGTCTTAGAGTATACACAACATGTGAACAGGACCTTCAGCCCAACTAGACAATGGTGACCAAACGCCAAGAGTCAGAAGTGTTCTCTTGTCTTATGTCCCGATACGGAACAATAAACTTCCTAGTGTCGGGAGTGGATGAGAAAGTGGGATGACTTAGAACTGGCGTGAACGTGTGATCAATGGCTAGCATGGACTCGGTGGGCCGAAGGGTTTGTTTCCATGGTGCATCCCTAAATTAAATACTGAGTTAAAAACGGGATGAGGAGGGGGAGGGGCTTTTGCTTCAGGCATTTAGTGGCAATGCTTTTCCAAGGCAGAGTTGTTTCATTTCACTCTCAGTCAAGCCTATTGTGTGTGTGTGTGTGTGTTAGTGTGTGTGTGTGTGTGTGTGTGTGTGTGTGTGTGTGTGTGTGTGTGTGTGTGTGTGTGTGTGTGTGTGTGTGTGTGTGTGTGTGTGTGTGTGTGTGTGTGTGTGTGTGTGTGTGTGTGTGTGTGTGTGTGTGTGTGTGTGTGTGTGTGTGTGTGTGTGTGTGTGTGTGTGTGTGTGTGTGTGTGTGTGTGTGTGTGTGTGTGTGTGTGTCTGTGTGTGTCTGTGTGAGTGTGTGTGTGTCTGTGTGTTTGTGTGTGTGTGTGTGTGTGTGTGTGTGTGTGTGTGTGTGTGTGTGTGTGTGTGTGTGTGTGTGTGTGTGTGTGTGTGTGTGTGCACATGTTTTAGTGTGCGCATATGTTAGTGCATGTGTGTGTGTGTACGTGTGCGTATGTTAATGTGTGTGCACATGTTAGTGCATGTGGGACTGAAGTTCAACTAAAGGATAGATTTTGTCCATGTACTTTGGGAAAATATTATTGAAAGAACGTTCTTTCATGAGAACGGCCTCCTCTCTCTGTGCAGATGTTGTTAATTGAATAAACAACTTTTTTTAAATTTCAGAAATATTACTTAATTCCTAAAAATTTGCAAATGAATAATACAGAGCATTCATATGTTACAGTTCCCAATACATCACATCATTCCATTCACATTACATCAGCGTGGCAATAACTTTCCTTCAAATACTTTCCTTGTGCAAACATATTTCAGTCCCTTGATGTGCTGCAAGGCTTTAAATCTCCGTGGTGCATGTTTCCAGCTTTAGCAGCTCCTCATTGCGTAATGCTAGACCAGAGGTTGTTATAGAGCTCTGATGCGTGGAAACAGGCCCTTCGGCCCACCTCGTCCACGCCGACCCAGTTGCCGTTTAGTTTATTGTCACGTGCTCCGAGCCGCGGGGAAAAGCTTTTGTTGCGTGCTAACCAGTCAGCGGAAAGACAAGACATGATTACAGCACCACCCTGGCCACAGTCTCATCTTCCTCCTATCAAATAGCGAAAGGCCTGGACAGAGTGGATGTGGAGAGGATGTTTCCAATAGTGGGAGAGTCTAGGACCAGAGGCCACAGCCTCGAAATGCTGGAGTAACTCAGCGGGTCAGACAGCATGTCTGGAGACATGTTTCAGGTCGAGACCCTTCTTCAGAAGAAGTGACCCAAAACGACCCAAAATGTCACCTATTATTTTCCGCCAGAGGTGGACACACAAAACTTGAGTAACTGATTGGGGACGATCAGCCATGATCACATTGAATGGCTGTGCTGGCTCGAAGGGCCGAAGGGCCTCCTCCTGCATCTACTGTCTACTGTCTATTGGCCCTCCCCTCCCCTCTCCCATTAGGCAAGTACAGAAGTGTGAAAACACACACATCCAGATTCAGGGCCACTTTCTTCCCAGCTTTGATCAGGCAACTGAACCATCCAACCACAACCGGAGAGCAGTGCTGAACCTCATTGGTTCTATCTACTAACACTCCCCTACACACACGGGACAATTCACAATTACACCAAGGCCAATTGACCGACAAACCTGCACGTCTTTGGAGTGTGGGAGGAAACCGAAGATTTCGGAGGGAACCCACGCAGGTCACGGGGAGAACGTACAAACTCCGTACAGACAGCACCCGTAGTCGGGATCGAACCAAGGCTAGAGTGGTGAATCTGTGGAACTCTCTGCCACAGAAGGTAGTTGAGGCCACACAGTTCATTGGCTATATCTAAGAGGGAGTTAGATGTAGCCCTTGTGGCTAAAGGGATCAGGGGGTATGGAGAGAAGGCAGGTACAGGATACTGAGTTGGATGATCAGCCATGATCATATTGAATGGCGGTGCAGGCTCGAGGGGCCGAATGGCCTACTCCTGCACCTATTTTCTATGTTTCTATCTCATCCACCTCATCGGTGACCCTCGGACTATCTTTGATCGGACTTTGCTGGCTTTATCTTGCACTAGACGTCATTCCATTATCAATTCTTGATTAGTGCGGGTGTCAGAGGTTATGGGGAGAAGGCAGGAGAATGGGTTTAGGAGGGAGAGATAGATCAGCCATGATTAAATGGCGGAGTAGACTTGATGGGCCGAATGGCCAAAATCTGCTCCTATCACTTATGATCTTATGATGTTGGGGGAGTCCAGAACCAGGGGCCACAGTTTAAGAATATGGGGTAAGCCATTTAGAACAGAGATGAGGAAACTCTTTTTCACACAGAGAGTTGTGAGTCTGTGGAATTCTCTGCCTTGGAGGGCGGTGGAGGCCGGTTTTCTGGATACTTTCAAGAGAGAGCTAGATAGGGCTCTTAAAGATAGCGTCTGAAGAAGAGTTTTGGCCTGAAACGTTGCCTATTTCCTTCGTTCCATAGATGCTGCTGCACCCGCTGAGTTTCTCCAGCATTTTTGTCTACCTTCGATTTTCCAGCATCTGCAGTTCCCACTTGAACCTTGTGTTTTGCTGACAGATGGAGCACTCCTGAAAAGATAGACTGGTTCCCCTCGGGGGAAAATGAAACTTCAACATTTGAGAGTTTCCATACATGTTTCCAGCTGAGGACCATGTGTTATTTCGCTCCCAAGAGCTGGCTAGCTATTTCTTAGTCTTAAAAGAATAACATTGTTATTCCTGTGAGCTATAAAAATCGCAACCTTGAACTAAATAAACAATAATATGCCCATTCAACTCCACTGAGTGGTTTATTTATGTACACATTTACAAAGTTGCAAGCTCTTTGTAACAGAGTTTCATTGTCACCACACTAAAACTTACAAGCAACAAGTGCACAAAACAAAATCGTGCATGCAGTGAATAACTACCTCTTAGATACATGGTAATTGGTTTTGCTTTCATTCTATGATTGGATCAGCAGATAGGACAATGAAATTCGTGCTTTGCTTCAGCACAACAGAATATAGTAGGCATGAATACAGAACAGATCAGTGTGTCCATATACCATTGTACAAATATATACACACATGAATAAATAAAATAGATAAAGTGCAAATAAACTGATAATAGGCTATTAATGTTCAGAGTTTTTGTTTCAGTTGAGTTCAATAGCCTGAGTCTGAAGAAGGGTTTCGGCCCAAAACATCGCCTATTTCCTTCGCTCCATAGATGCTGCTGCACCCGCTGAGTTTCTCCAGCAATTTTGTGTACCCGCTGAGTTTTCTCCAGCAATCTTCCAGCATCTGCAGTTCCTTCTTGAACACTGAGTTCAATAGCCTGATGGCTGTGGGGAAGAAGCTGTTTCTGAACCTGGACGTTGCAGTCTTCAGGCTCCTGTACCTTCTACCTGAAGGTAGCGGGGAGATGAGTGTGTGGCCAGGATGGTGTGGGTCCTGGATGATGCTGCCAGACTTTTTGAGGCAGCGACTGCGATAGATCCCCTCGATGGTAAGGAGGTCAGTGCCGATGATCAGAGGATCAGAGTGCAGCCAAATTGTGACTCATTTGTTTAAGAAAGAACTACAGATGCTGGAGAAATCGAAGGTAGACAAAAATGCTGGAGTAACTCAGCGGGTGAGGCAGCATCTATGGAGCGAAGGAAATTGGCAACGTTTCGGGCCTGGAGTCTGAAGAAGGGTTTCGGTCCGAAACGTTGCCTATTTCCTTCGCTCCATAGATGCTGCTGCACCCGCTGAGTTTCTCCAGCACTTTTGTCTACCTTCTTAAAACTGTGACTCGGCACTTATTCCTTCTATAGAAACATAGAAACATATAAAATAGGTGCAGGAGGAGGCCATTCGGCCCTTCGAGCCAGCACCGCCATTCATTGTGATCATGGCTGATCGCCCCCTATCAATAACCCGTGCCTGCCTTCTCCCCGTATCCCTTGACTCCACTAGCCCCTAGAGCTCTATCTAACTCTCTCATAAATCCATCCAGTGACTTGGCGTCCACTGCCCTCTGTGGCAGGGAATTCCACAAATTCACAACCCTCTGGGTGAAAAAGGTATTTCTCACCTCAGCCTTAAATGACCTCCCCTTTATTCTAAGACTGTGTGCCCCTGGTTCTGGACTCGCCCAACATTTTTCCTGCATCTAGCTTGTCCAGTCCTTTTATAATTTATATAGAAACAGAAAATAGGTGCAGGAGTAGGCCATTCGGCCCTTCGAGCCTGCACCATTCGCCATTCAATATGATCATGGCTGATCATCCAACTCAGTATCCTGTACCTGCCTTCTCTCCATACCCCCTGATACCTTTAGCCACAAGGGCCACATCTAAGTCCCTCTTAAATATAGCCAATGAACTTTGGCCTCAACTACCTTCTGTGGCAGAGAATTCCAGAGATTCGCCACTCTCTGTGTGTGAAAAATGTTTTTCTCATCTTTTCTATATGTTTCTATAAGATCCTCTTCGCCCTTCCAGTGAATGCAAGCTTCTCTCCAGAGATGCTGCCTGACCCGCTGAGTTTACGCCAATCTATTTTTTTTCAAATAGATGTGTCTGTCTTTCATACATTGAGGAAACCAGGCCGAAGAAGGATTGGTTGGTGAGAATGTAAACAGGAGGCTGAATACTGGGTCTAGCAGCCAATTGTGTGAACACATTATACGTCTAGCGTAGAGCAAACTCCTCCCCGCGCCCCGCATTATATAATGCCAAGTTGAGCCCTTATCCAGAGGCGTGTTTTAGCAGGATACCGGCTGATCTCGAGGGTTGGTGTATTATGAGCGCAAGGAGTTGAATTTTTTCGACGGAGATTGTGGTGTGTCGGCCGTTTCCAGGAATCAGTTTCTGCTCGCAGTCGTTTCTGAAACTGCCGAAGGTTAGATAGATTATTATTGTTTGTTTTATTGTTTGTTTTGCGTCGCCCTCTCGATTTCGTTTCTCCTTCCCTGTCGTATCGCCGGGAGATGCGATCGTTTGTTTAAGAAGGAACTGCAGATGCTGGAAAATCGAAGGTGGACAAAAATGCTGGAGAAACTCAGCGGGCGCAGCAGCATCTGTGGAGCGAGGGAAATAGACAATGTTTCTTCAATCAGACAGAGATGTAATCGTTTGATTGTGTGAGCCTGTTCATCGTTGCCGGGGGGAGGAGAGAGAGAGTGAGAGAGAGGGGGAAGAACATAAAGAAAGAACAACGTGTGTGCAGATCGTAGGCAGAATGGCAGCGTTAGAAAGTTGTTTTCACTGAGTGTATAATATTTTTGTATGTGTTTTTTTCTCTTGCAGCACTCGGAGATGGCTGAACATATCATGATGTCGGTGAATCCAGGGCGGTTTTCCGACGGCTCCAATGGACTTCAAAGCTACCGGATGGGTTTAAACGGACTGCAGGGCCCGCAGCTCGCACAGCCGGGGTTGAGGAGAGATCACACGGGCAGCCAGCTCTTGCACTACGGCGGGGCCAGTATGGACAGCAGTGCCGTGGTCAGATCGCGTCCCGGCTTGGCTAACATGGCAGGGCAGATGGGGCACCACCACCAGATACCAGCCAACGTGATGTACAGCAGCCAGCAGCAACAACAACAGCAACAGTTTCTGGACAGTCTCAGCCCACAGCAGCTGATGGCCACGGTGCACCTGCAGAAACTCAACAACCAGTATCACGGGCACCCGCTGATGGGAATGAACAACGGCCTGGCTCAGGCTGGCCCCCAGTACCGCGGCTCGCTGCCTCCGTCTCAGCACCCGTCTCTCCCGCACGTTGTCTCCCCGGCCCTCTCCTTGAACGTTATGGACACCGACCTGATCGACGAGGACGTGTTGACGTCTCTCGTGTTGGAACTGGGGTTAGACCGCATTCAAGAACTGCCCGAGCTGTGGCTGGGACAAAACGATTTCATTTCCGACTTTGTTAACAAACAGCATCAGAGTACAGTCAGCTGCTGAGAGAGGGAGAGAGACACACAGAGACACACACACACACACCACCACCACCAAACACACACACACACACACACACACACACCACCACACACACACACACCACCACCACCACACACACACACACACACACACACCACCAAACACACACACACAGTGGGACAGCGAGTTTTCAACTACACAGATACAAAAAAAAAACTTTCAAAAAAAATTATATATATATCTCTATATATATATATATATATCTATCGCCGGTTACAAACATCGGGAATTTTGCACTGCAAATGGTCGCCGGTTTCTCCGGAGAGTCAGTGTGTGGCAAACCGCAGAGAAACATCAAGCCCTTTGTGGATTTTGTCCCTGTCCCCGCCCCCCCCTCTCTCTGCCTGTGTTTTGTTCCTTGAAGTTTGCTTAAACCACGCACGCCTCGTGGAAAACACGTTTAAAAAAATTCCGCATCAAAATATCCCTAACCCCCCTCTCTCTCTCTCACCAAGATCGGTAGAAGATTTGTTAGCCTGCCTTTGCAATCCGCAAAAGGTTCATTACAAAAGGTACTTTGGTGGGAAATGCAGTCTCGACGTTTGCATTCAAAATCATCATCTTTTAATTGATTTTCTTTTCTTTTTTAAAACAAAACAAAAACAACCCCCCAGCTCTGATCTTCTGCAATGATGGCGCATGAGTTATTAAGTATGTTTTGGTTTGGATAAGACCGTAAGGGGCTTTGTTTATTGAGAGTTAACAGCGATCAAAAGTCACAGAGGGAAACTTGAGACTCGTCAGAACCTTCACCATTGTTCAGCCCTGAATTGGAAACTTTTTGAAACAGCAGCAATGTGGGACATTAAATGTATTTGTGTGTGTGTGTGCGTGTGTGTTTTTAAAAAAAAAATAATATTTTTAAAGCTAGTTTCAGAGAGGGGTTGTACCTCCGGAGCTGTTTATGACTGATGCAATCGTGTATAATTTTAACTATTACGAACAAGACCAATATAAAATAGAACTGTACTTTCTGTTTCTCTGTTAGATATTTGTTATTTTCTTTTTGGGATTGCTTACATTTTGTCTACGACCGGTTGCGACCGCCACCTCCTGCTCGAGTTAGTGAACCACAGCTCCCCATTGTGGATCAATGAGGCGAGACTTTTAAAAGCAAAACAAAAAAACACACAAAAAAAAATTAATAAAGACCTTTCATTTAAAGTTGCTCGAACTTTCTCTCGAATATTTTTCATTTGGGTTGAGGCCAATGTAGCAAATGTTTTTTTTTTAATTGAACTCGGAAATAGCAGCAGTAGAACTTGATAATAAGTTTAAGATGTAGCAATTAGGAACTGCAGATGCTGGTTTGTGACAAAATAAAAAGACACAAAGTGCTGGAGTAACTCAGCGGGTGAGGCAGCATCTATCAATCTGAGGATGGATGGGTCCTGATCCTAAACTTCACCTATCCATGTTTAAGAAGGAACTGCAGATGCTGGAAAATCGAAGGTGGATAAAAATGTTGGAGAAACTCAGCGGGTGCAGCAGCATCTATGGAGCGAAGGAAATGGGCAACGTTTCTGGTCAAAGCCCTTCTTCAGACTGTAGAAGGGTTTCGACCCACAACTTTGCCTATTTCCTCGCTCCATAGATGCTGCCTCATCCGCTGAGTTTCTCCAGTACTTCACCTATCCATGTTCTCCAGAGATGCTGCCTGACCCACTAGGTTACTCCAGCATTTTGTGTCTATTTTGTTTTATTAATAGCTAAAGTACTTTTAAGTTTAGTTTTTTTTTAAAGACACAAAGTGCTGGAGTAACTCAGCAGGTCAGGCAGCATCTCTGGAGAACATGCATCACCTAATCAGAGATGCTGCCCGACCTGTTGAGTTACTCCCAACAATTTGCGTCCGTTTTTTTGCAAACAGAATCCTTGTATCTATACGTCTAAGGTATTTTCGGAAATGGTTTTTAAGAATCATTTGGTGGGAATTCACTAATTTTGAACTTTTCTTCCAATGGAAACCAGTTTCCTATTAATAATGTGAAAAAAATTGTAGGGCTTGTTGTTAGTTGCAACAGAAGCAAAGTCTGGATATTTTTAAGGTGTAAATTGATTTAAAAAACTTGATTAGTTAGGGTTTTGGGCGTTATGGGGAGAAGGCAGGAGAATGGGGTTGAGAGGGAAAAATAGATAAGCCACGATTGAATGGCGGAGTAGATTTGATGGGCCGAATATTGCTCCCATCACTTGTGAACGTGAATTCAAATCAAGTACTTGAATACAAAGCATGATTGTTTTCTTTGACCGGTCTCAAGGTCAGGGCGTCTGATTCTCCTAATGACCCATCGGCTCCACGGAGTTGAGTTTAGTTTATTGTCACGTGTACCAAGGTAGTCAAGTCAAGTTTATTTGTCACCTACACATACGAGATGTGCAGTGAAATGAAAGTGGCAATGGTAGAGTGAAAGGCTTTTGTTGCGTGCTAACCAGTCAGGTTTGAACTAGGACAATAAGATTTCTACAACCTTGGTAAAACTGCTTCCTGATAAGAACAGGAGTAATGTTGACCAACTACCTGCAAAAGTACCCGTGCTCTAATGAAGAAGTGGAGTTTGATAATATTGTATTTTCAGTAAAATTAAACCTCTATGCTATCTTTCCCACAAATCCTTTTTCTGAAATGTGATATGTTTCTTAGTTAAAAATAATCGATGTTCAACAAGTTGCAGAGATAAACAGCTGGTATACTAGGGAGGTTGGGTCGTTGAAACAAAACTGCAGGTGCTGGTTTATAAAGGAAAAGACACAAAGTGGATTAAGCAGCATCCATGGATAGGAGGCCAAATAGTATCTTTGGGTAAAGAAAATGGGTAATGTTTCAGATCTACATTTTTTATAACCGGTGATTTAAAATATATATTTGTGTGTAGGGGAGAAGACAGGAGAATGGGGTTGAGAGGAAAAGATAGATCAGCCATGATTGAATGGCGGAGTAGACCCAATGGGCCGAATGGCCAACTTTTATTCCAATGACATAAACCTATGTCAAGAGTGTTTTATTATCATATGTCCCAGATAGGACAATGAAATATTTTTAAATAAGGGTCCCAACCTGAAAATTCACCTATCCCATGTTCTCCAGAGATGCTGCCTGACTCGCTGAGTTACTCCAGCATTTTGTGGCCTATCAAAGATTTTATAATGCTTTGTTAAAACAATGTCATAGCTAGCGGGGGACAAAACATTTAAACTTTTTTGAGTTTTATCATTGCAATTCAGGGGTAATTTGTGATTTTAAATTTGTTTCTCCTTTTCAGGATCTTTTATGTTCATATCTCAGTGACTAAAACGCAGCAAATTAAAATTGTAATCTAATTGGAGTGGCTAGAAAAGTTATGAGGCTGACTGATCTTGTTACTTGTGTTAAAACATCTTGCGGTTTAACCACAGTGCCAGAGACCCGGCTTCGATCCAGACTACGGGAGCTGCCTGTGTGGGAATCTGTACGTTCCCCACACGGGTTTTCTCCAGGTGCTCCGGTTTCCTCCCACATCCCAAAGATGTGCGGGTTTGTAGGTTAATTGACCCTCTTTAAATCCCCCCCCCAGTGTGAGGAGAGTGGATGAGAGAGTAGGGCAACATGGATAGACACAAAATGCTGGAGTAACTCAGTGGGTCTGGCAGCATTTGGTGTCGGGTCCAGAGTTACTCCAGCATTTTGTGTCTACCTTCGGTTTAAACCAGCATCTGCAGATCCTACACATAGAACTAACATGAATGGGTGTTAACTGGTTGGCATGGACTTGATGGGCTGAAGGGCCTTTCCATGTGGTATCTCTGATCTGAACTAATTATCTTTTGCCCCCGTGGGCGTTTCAAAAATATGGAAGTAACTGATCGACTTCTGATATCCTTTGTGACTTCTGTTCAAGGTGTCTAATACTGCCATTACCTATGTGGCTATTCCCATTGTCAAAACAACACAGGTACCTCACCTGGAATGTGTGGGTGCTGATCACAGTCGTGTATCTATGAATGTAGACACTAGAAGCTGGAGTAACTCCGCGGGTCAGGCAGCATCTATGGAGAAAAGGAATAGCCCCGGAGATGCAGCCTGTCCCGTTGAGTTACTCCGCAGTTTGTTTTGTCTACGGTTTAAACCAATATCTGCAGTTCCTTCCTTCACAGATATCTATGATTACTGGTGCATAACAGCTGCAAGAATGCAAGCGCATTCTAACTTCTAGGTCGGTGGTTAGATGCTAACTTTTGTTCTGGTGCTCTCTGAAACACTGTTGTGCTATCGTAACCACCACCTGACTGATATTATCCGAAGGTACGTTTAACAAAGAACTGCAGATGCTGGAAAAACCGAAACGTCGCCAATTCCTTCGCTCAATAGATGCTGCCTCACCCACTGACCTTATCCAGCATTTTTGTCCACCTTATCCGAAGGTACAGTTATTTACAATAGCCCCAGGTGTTGGAGAGCCCATTGTAAAGGTTGGCCATCGAGTAACTGGGAGGCAGACGAGGTAAAGAGTCTTGAATGAAATTTGGACTATTGCGTTCAGTTTCGGTCACCTTGTTACAGGAAAGATGCTTGGAAAGGAACTGCAGATGCTGGTTTGGACACAGAGTGCTGGAGTAACTCAGCGGGGCAGGCAGCGTCTCTGGAGAGAGTGGATAAGTGACGTTTCGGGTCAGAACTTTTCTTCAGACTTGGAGGGGAGAAAGTTAGTAGGAAGATTGCAGGGACAGGCATGGGGAGAAAGTTGATGCTGAGTCCAGACGCAGTGGGGTTTTTGATAGGGGCGGTGAGGGGGGAGAGATCCTTCCTTGACAGACACTGCCCGACCCCCCCCCCCCCCCCCCCCCCCGAGTTCCTCCAGCACTTTGTGCATCTTTTTGCTCCAGGTTCCAGCCTCTGCCATCTCTTGCATTTAGAAATGGTGGGGGAATTGTTGGAGATGATGCTTTCTCAATATCAACGTCCTTTGGCGCAGCTGTAGCGTTGCTGCCTCGCAGAGCCAGAGTCCCGGGTTCCATCCTGATTACGTGCCCTGTCTGTATGGAGTTTGTACATTCTTCCCGTGACTATTTGAGTTTTCTCCGGTTTCCTCCCCCACTCCAAAGACGTACAGGTTTGTAGGATAAATGGCTTTGGTCAAAATTGCAAATTGCCCCTAGTGTGTTTGTGCAGGATAGTTCTAGTGTACGGGGTGATTGCTGGTTGGTGCGGACTCTGTGGGCTGAAGGGCCTGTTTCCGCGCTGTATCTCTAAACTAAACGAGTAAACTCATTTCTATTTTCTCTATAGTCTAAAATTAATAATTGGACCCTGACTTGTTTGTTTGTTATGCAAATCAGCCGAGCTGCTATTTTTCATTCCGATACTTGTACCCTTTTAGATCTTTGTGGGAAATATTTGATTTGATATTAATCCTGCATCTGACAAACAACTGCACACAAACCACAGCCTTCCTGTTTTTGACCTTCACCTACTGGAAATGTGAACAACCTTAGCAAGACTAACCGAGAACAAGATCGACTATTTAATCTTTAAAAAAAATCTTGAAACTGACACCTGTTTGGGGGAAAAACAAAAGCATAGAATGTTCTGTAGACATTTTTGCAGAGTTGCTCAAAAGTTTTATTAAACTCGTGGGATGAAGGATACATCGGTAAATATAAACCAGCAATTATCTCCCGACAAATCTCTTGAAG
Organism: Leucoraja erinaceus; assembly: GCF_028641065.1. NCBI lineage: Eukaryota > Metazoa > Chordata > Chondrichthyes > Rajiformes > Rajidae > Leucoraja > Leucoraja erinaceus. The sequence goes on along the minus strand of NC_073402.1, from coordinate 30,460,991 downwards.
TATTTCAATTGCTGTGCTTTTTATTACTGGATGTGCTATTAACCAAACAGGATGGGTAAGGTGCAAGCATGGGTGTGATACTTTCATTTCTGTTTGTGATATATAGTTTGTTTACTGCAGTCAACACTTCAAGGCTTGGATAGAGTGGGTGTGGCCAGAATGTTTTGTTAGTGGGAGAGTCTAGGACCAGAGGTTATGGTCTTAAAATAAAAGGATGTTCTTTTAGGGAGAACGAGTCCAGAACCAGGAGCTACACACAGTCTTAGAATAAAGGGGAGGTCATTTAAGACTGAGATGAGAAAAAACTTTTTCACCCAGAGAGTTGTGAATTTATGGAATTCCCTGCCACAGAGGGCAGTGGAGGCCAAGTCACTGGATGGATTTAAGAGAGAGTTAGATAGAGCTCTAGGGGCTAGTGGAGTCAAGGTATATGGGGAGAAGGCAGGCACGAGTTATTGATTGGGGACGATCAGCCATGATCACAATAAATGGTGGTGCTGGCTCGAAGGGCTGAATGGCCTCCTCCTGCACCTATTGTTCAGATTCAGAATTCAGATTCAATTTAATTGTCATTGTCAGTGTACAGTACAGAGACAACGAAATGCATTAAACAACAAAATTGTCTATGTTTCTATAAGGTGAGGAGGAATTTTTTAGTCAGAGGGTGGTGAATTTATGGAATTCATTGCCACAGACGGCTGTGGAGGCCGAACCAATGGGTATTTTTAAGGCAGAGATTGATTCTTGATTAGTGCGGGTGTCGGGGGTTATGGGGAGAAGGCAGGAGAATGGGGTTGAGCGGGAGAGATAGATCAGCCATGATTGAACGGCAGAGTAGACTTGATGGGCCGAACGGCCTAATTCTGTTCTTATCACTTCTGAACTTCTCTTCTGAAGTGGGACGTAACATCATGCATCACCGTGGAGAAAGAGAATGTGAGGCAAATTGTTTGCTTTGGGGATACAGCGTGGAAGCGAGGAGAGGGACGTGGGTCGGCAGGGTGAGGCTGTCGAGGGCGATGGAGGAGGCCCTGTAGCGGCCTGGATCCGGAGTCACTCCAGTTCATCGAGTGTGTGGACTTTGGAGTTTGTGTAAGTGGTGCTGAAATATGGCGACTCGTGCATGTGTGAGCTGTGCAAAAAATAATTTCACTGAAGAGCACACAAGGCAATAAAGCACCATTGAAATGTCGAGAGGTTACAGAGTGGCAGACATTGCCCCGGTCGGTCCACCACAGGTACTGACCTCCCCACCATTAAAGGGATCTGCGGGAGGTGCTGCCTCACCAGAGACCACACACACCACCCTGGTCATGCTTGAAAACCATGACCACCAGGTTCAAGAACAGCTTGAACATACTCAATAAGGGGTTGGACAGGCTAGATGCAGGAAGATTGTTCCCGATGTCGGGGAAGTCCAGGACAAGGGGTCACAGCTTAAGGATAAGGGGGAAATCCTTTAAAACCGAGATGAGGAGAACTTTTTTCACACAGAGAGTGGTGAATCTCTGGAACTCTCTGCCACAGAGGGTAGTTGAGGCCACAGTTCATTGGCTATATTTAAGAGTGAGTTAGATGTGGCCCTTGTGGCTAAGGGGATCAGAGGGTATGGAGAGAAGGCAGGTACGGGATACTGAGTTGGATGATCAGCCATGATCATATTGAATGGCGGTGCAGGCTCGAAGGGCCGAATGGCCTACTCCTGCACCTAATTTCTATGTTTCTATAACCATCAGCCTCTAGAACGTTGCTACAAAACTAATCCCGACTATGAATTTCTATGGGCTGTTGTTGGTTACACTAAGGACTGGACAAGCTAGATGCAGGAAAAATGTTCCCAATGTTGGGCGAGTCCAGAACCAGGGGCCACACAGTCTTCGAATAAAGGGGAGGTCATTTAAGACTGAGGTGAGAAAAAACTTTTTCACCCAGAGAGTTGTGAATTTGTGGAATTCCCTGCCACAGACAGCAGTGGAGGCCAAAACACTGGATGGATTTAAGAGAGAGTTAGATAGAGCTCTAGGGGCTAGTGGAGTCGAGGGATATGGGGAGAAGGCAGGCACGGGTTATTGATTGGGGACGATCAGCCATGATCACAATGAATGGCGGTGCTGGCTCGAAGGGCCGAATGGCCTCCTCCTGCACCTATTTTCTACGTTTCAGTTCTTGCACTAATATTAGTTATTCATTGGTCTGAAGTAGGGTCTCGACCCGAAACGTCATCTACTCCTTTTCTCCATAGATGTTGCCTCACTCGCTGAGTTTCTCCAGCAAGCTTTGTCTACTTTAGTTATTTGTTCATTTAAAAAGTATATATCATATATTTTCTGTGTGCATTGTGTTTGCGGGCCTTTTAAGCAGCTGCTGGTAGGAATTTCACTGTCCAGTTGTCGGTAGATATGAGAATTAATTGTTTGACAATTACAAATAGTTGGTATTCTTGCCTCTAAGGCAGTTACCAGCTCTGGGTTTGTAGTGGAGTCACACTGCCTCTGCTGGAGAAAAGAATACTCGCAACTTTACAAATGAATTCAGTGTTTAGTTTAGAGATACTGCAATGAAACAGGCCCTTCGGTCCATCGACTCCACCCCGTATACTAGCACTGTCCTATACATGAGGGGCAATTTATAACTTTTACCCAAGTCGAGTAACCTACAAACCTGTACGTCTTTGGAGTGTGGGAGGAAACCGGAGCAACCAGATAAATACAAGAGGCAGCAACAGATATGGGTGTTTGCAAGGAAAGTTGTGTAGGAAGGAACTGCAGATGCTGGTTTACACCAAAGATGGATCAGTCACGGTGGTACAGCGGTAGAGTTGCTGCCTTACAGCAAAATGCAGCGCCGGAGACCCGGGTTCGATCCCGACTGCGGGTGCTGTCTGTACGGAGTTTGCACGTTCTCCCCGGGGGGTTTTCTCCGAGAACTTCGGTTTCCTCCCACACTCCAACGACGTACAGGTTTGTAGGTTAATTGGCTGGATAAAAAGTGAAACATTGTCCAAGCTGGCAATATGCAGAGTACTGCCCTGCCGACTACAAAAATTCAGAAGGTTCAGACAGACACAAAGTGCTGGAGTAACTCAGTGGGACAGGCAGCATCTCTGGAGAAAAGGAACAGGTGACCTTTCTGGTCTGAGGGGTCACAATCTAAAATGTCACCTATATCATCTCTGCAAAGATGCTGCCTGACCCGCTGAGTTACTCCAGCTTTCTGTGTCTATCTTCCTGTATGGCAGCTTTTGGTTGTATATTTCCGCTGACATGGTTTTGGACATGTACAATATCCTACTATGGTTTTTAACTGTAAATGCAGCACCGTCACGCAGCGGGTAGAGCTGCTGCCTCGCTGCCCCACAGATCCAGATTCGATCCTGACCTCGGGTGCTGTTTGTGTGGAGTTTACACGCTCATCTTCTGATGACGTGGGGGTTCCTCCCACTTCCCAAAGACCTGCGGGGTTTGTAAGTTAATTGGCTCTCAGTAAAGTTTGTAGAGAGTCTTGGAGTCAGAGTGATACAGTGTGGAAACGGGCCCTTTGGCCCAACTTGCCACCACTGACCAACATGTCCCAGCTGGACTAGTCCCACCTGCCCGCGCTTGGTCCATATCCCTACAAACCCGTCCTATCCATGTACCTGTCCAACTATTTCTTAAATGTTGGGGAAACTCTCTGCCTCAACTACCTCCTCTAGCAGCTCATAGAAATTAGGTGCAGGAGGAGGCCATTCGGCCCTTCGAGCCAGCACTGCCATTCAATGTGATCATGGCTGATCATCCCCAATCAGTACCCCGTTCCTGCCTTCTCCCCATATCCCCTGACTGCTATTTTTAAGAGCCCTATCTAGCTCTCTCTTGAAAGCATCCAGAGAACCTGCCTCCACCGCCCTCTGAGGCAGAGCATTCCACAGACTATTCCCCTCGTGATTTTATACACCTCTATAAGATCACCCCGCAACCTCCTGAATATAGACCCAACCTGTTCAACCTCTCCCTGTAGCTCAGATGTGGAAAATAGGATCAATTGTCTAAAAAATGATTTAAATTGTCTGGGAGAATTTGTGCAAATCTAGATTTCCACATATATTATTCATAACCAAAGAATTCCCATAATTGCATCTTTCAATGCCACATTTAAAGGTGATAAACTGTTGTACTTGCAGGAGTGATACATATAAAATATAGGATTAGTGCAATATTTAAATAAAGAGTTTAGCTTTATTATTGTTGCCATTGTCAGGTACACTGAAAATCTTTGTTCAGCATGCTGTCCTGTCTGATCAGATAATACACATAAATACAATCAAACTCCAGTACGAAGCATCGATAGATTGTTAATGAGTATGGGTGTCGGGGGTTATGGGGAGAAGGCAGGAGAATGGGCTTAGGAGAAAGATAGGTCAGCCATGATTGAATGGCGGAGCAGCCTTGATGGGCCGAATGGTCTAATTCTACTACTGTACTTATGACCTTAATAGGAATGCAGATGATAGTTCTCAGCATTGTAGCACATCAGTTCCACATAAGAGTCCAATGTCCGCAATGGGGTAGAGGTGAATCGGACAGTACCCTAGTTTATGGAAGGACCGTTCAGAAGCCTGATGACAGAGGGGGGAGGAAGCTGTTCCCGAGTCTGGTGGCGCGCGCTTTCAAGCTTCTGTACCTTGTGCTGGACGGGAGCGGGGAGAAGGAATGACCGGGGTGGGACAAGTCTTTGATTATGTAGGCTGCTTTCCTGAGGCAGCGTGAATTGTAGATGGAGTCAGGGCTCCATTTACAACTCTAACGTCTTGCTGTCTTGGGGAGAACTGTTCCTAAACCAAGCTGTGATGCAACCTGACTATATGCTTTCTATGGTGCAGCTGTAGAAGTTTGTAAGAAACAGAGAAAATTGGTGCAGGAGTAGGCCATTCGGCCCTTCGAGCCAGCACTGCCATTCATAGAACATGGGAAATAGGTGCAGGAGTAGGGCCATTCGGCCCTTCGAGCCTGCACCTCCATTCAATATGATCATGGCTGATCATCCAACTCAGTATCCCGTACCTGCCTTCTCTCCATACCCCCTGATCCCCTTAGCCACATCTAACTCCCTCTTAAATATCGCCAATGAACTACCGCGTTCCTGCTTTCTTCCCATATCCCTTGATTCCGTTAGCCCTAAGAGCTATATCTAACTCCCTTGAATACATCCAGTGACGGCGTCCACTGCCTTCTGTGGCAGAGAATTCCACAGATTCACAACTCTCTGGGTGTAAAAGGGTCATTGGTGTAAACCTCTTGACTCGAATAAACTTTTGAAAGGAGTTACTTAAATGAGCAGCCATAAGCAAACACGGGTGCTCACTATTGATGGCACGGGGTAGGAATTTCCCCACAGAAAAACCCAACCCTTCACTTCAGCCCCTCTGCACAGGCTGGAATCTGGTAGATACACTCGTTGGTACAGCTCCTTGCAATTCCATCATAAAGCTGTTCTGAAACGAGAGATGGCAGCAAACCTCATTAGGAAAGGGAAATTGAACTTAGCGAGAAGAAAATTATGGAGACAATTAGGATCTTTAGCAGCCTGAGGCATGACCACTAAAGACGGAGCAATTATAATGAACTAATTTAGAATAAGCACAAAGATCTCAGAGGTATTCGCTGCAAGAGGAGGTTGGACAGACGTGGATTGTTTTCTTTGGAGTATCGGGAGAGGGGAGATCTGATGGTATATTAAATTATCACGGCAATGGGGAAGAGAGTCGGGCTTATTCCCTGCATGGAAATGTCAAAGAAAGAAGGGCATAGGTTCAAGGTGTGAGGCAAAGTTTAAAGGAGATGGGTGGGGTAATTTTTTTTAAAGAGTGGTGGTACCTGGATTGTGTTGCTCAGGGTAGTAGAGGCTGATGCAGATATAATAGCAGCATGTTGAGGCTTTTAGATGGGCACTTTGCTATGGAACAGAGCTAGATGCAGGAAGATTGCTCCCGATGTTGGGGAAGTCCAGGACAAGGGGTCACAGCTTAAGGATAAGGGGGAAATCCTTTAAAACTGAGATGAGAAGAACTTTTTTCACACAGAGAGTGGTGTATCTCTGGAACCATCTGCCACAGAGGGTAGTTGAGGCCAGTTCATTGGCTATATTTACGAGGGAGTTAGATGTGGCCCTTGTGGCTAAGGGGATCAGAGGGTATGGAGAGAAGGCAGGTACGGGATACCGAGTTGGATGATCAGCCATGATCATATTGAATGGTGGTGCAGGCTCGAAGGGCCGAATGGCCTACTCCTGCACCTATTTTCTATGTTTCTATATGGATCACGTGCAGGTAGATGAGATTGCTTTATCTTGGCATCATATGAATAATACATAATTGTACATTCCTTATTGCACACTTCATTTCAGAAAAACGAAAGCAAGATCTCGTATGAGCTTAATTTGTTTTTGTTTGAAGCCCGCCTCTTGTGGCTTTCCTTATGAATATTCCCCAATGGAGTCTTCAACTATAAGCAAGTGTGTTTGGTTGTCATATGCACCAAAACAAAGCATTGAAATTCTTACTTGCAGCAGCACGACAGATATGTAAACATAGTACTCCGTCATATCCATAGTAAAAAAACTGAATATTTAGTATTTAACAGCCTGAAGGGTTTCGGCCCAAAACATTGCCTATTTCCTTCGCTCCATAGATGTTGCCTCACCCGCTGAGTTTCTCCAGCATTTTTGTCTAACAGCGTGATAGTTGCAGGTGAGATGTTTCTACAAAGCACTGCCTGAACTGATGACTGTATCCCAATTTTTGTTTGCAGTTCAGACATTCAAGTCAAGACTGCTGAAGCTGTCAATGAAATTCTTACTTACAGCAACACAACAGCTAATGTAAACACATGTTCACTGGATGTATTCAAGAGTTACATATCGCTCTTGGGGCTAACGGAATTAAGGGATATGGGGAGAAAGTGTACTAATGTGCAGTGAAAAGCTTTGTGCTGTCAAGTTAGATAACACGACAGAAAGAGTCAAGTCGGGGTCAAAAGGTATAGAGAATGCAGCGCTCAGCAATGTAGGTTAAGTGTCAGAGAACGTTCATGACATAGGTTGAAGAATCAGGATTATCCGAGCTTGTAGGACTGTTTAGAAGCCTGATAAATTCATGTGACAGGAGCAGAATTAGGCCATTCGGCCCATCAAGTCTACTCCGCTATTCAATCATGGCTGTGGCCAGCAGCGGCCTCTGCAGCCTGTCCGCGTTTTTATTGTTTTTTGTCTGTGTTTTTGTTATTTTATGTTGGGGTGTGTGTGTGGGGGGGTGGGGGGGGGTGGGAGGGGGGGGGGAAACTTTTGAATCTCTCCCTGCACTGGAGACCCGACCTTTTCTCGTCGGGTCTCAGGTGTCGTTGAGGCCGCAACGAGGAGCGGCCTCCAACAGGAAGAAGCCGGGGACTCGGGTGCCGACTCACCATTGCCGTCGCGGAGCTGGCCGAGTCCGGAGCGGGTGGAGCGGTGGAGGAGCGCTGCTGCTGCTGCGGCTGCTACCGAGTCGGAGGCTGCTGCTGCGGGTCTGCGGACGACGGCATCGGGAGCCCGCTTTTCGGGGCTTCTGCGGCGGCGAGTTCTCCCGCCCGAGTTGCGGGGTTGGGGAGCTCCTGGAGCAGGGCCTACATCGCTTCCCCGCGCGGCTGGAGTGGCCGCGGGACTCTGCGAGCGCACACCGGGGGCTCCAACACCAAGACCCGGTGTGCGACCTCGCACCACCCAGCGTGGCTTTAATGGCCGCGGGACAATCGCCATCGCCAGCCGGGGGCTATGACTTTGACTCTGACATCGGGGGGGGGGGGGGGAGAGTGCAGTGGAGAGATAAGTTTATTTGGCCTTCCATCACAGTTATGTGATGGATGTTTATGTTAAATGTAATTATTGTTGTGTCTGGGGTCTATTTGTGTGTAATGTATGGCTGCAGAAACGGCATTTCGTTTGGACCTCCAGGGGTCCAAATGACAATTAAATTGACTCTTGACTCTTGATCTATCTCTCCCGCCTTCTCCCCATTAACTCCCGACACCCATACTAATCAAAGCTAAGGGCAGGAGCTATTCCCGACTTTTGTCCTGTACCTTCAACCTTGTTCCTTAGACAGAGCTGATACACTACAATGCTAAAGGCCAATGTTCTCCATTGAGTAAAAGTAGCAGCAAATGGTCTGAAGAAGGGTTTCGGCCCGAAACGTTGCCCATTTCCTTCGCTCCATAGATGCTGCTGCACCCGCTGAGTTTCTCCAGCATTTTTGTGTACCAGCAAATGGAACAGTAGCTTAGCTTGCCAAGGACTGTTCAGAAGGCTGTGGAGGTCAAGTCTAAGGATATTAAGGAATATTTTAAACTGGCAACTAGATATACCAGGCTCAGATTTGAGATTCTCAATTAGTGAATAGAACATAGAAATTAGTGTGAAGGAGTAGGCCATTCGGCCCGAAACGTTGCCCATTTCCTTCGCTCCATAGATGCTGTTGCACCCACTGAGTTTCTCCAGCATTTTTGTATACCAGCAAATGGAACAGTAGCTTAGCTTGCCAAGGACTGTTCAGAAGGCTGTGGAGGTCAAGTCTAAGGACAGTAAGGAATATTTTAAACTGGCAACTAGATATGCCAGGCTCAGATTTGAGATTCTCAATTAGTGAATAGGGTTAGGAGGGAGATAGATCAGCCACGATTGAATGTCAGATGGGCTGAATGGCCTAATTCCACTATCACATGACATATGAAGCCCGATAACAAGAGGGCAGCAGCTGTTTGGGGCTGGTGGCACGAGCTTTCAATCTTATGTATGATCCAGCTTCGACCACCCGAGGGCAGAGAAGGTCAGAGATTCACCACTCTGCAGTGCCAAGTGGTGTATATCACACTTCATTTTGAAATCGCTGCTCATTCTCCCTTTCACAACCAACACCCCCCTCCCCCAGCACACAAAGTCCACTGACCATCGATCACCTGTTCATACGAGTATTTGTATACATTATGCATGCAAGCAAAATAATTCACTATGCCTAATCAGATTTGACAATAAAGCATTCCAATACCAGGGTTGGAAAGAACTGCACTGCTTTAAATCGAAGATAGACACAAAATGCTGGAGTAATTCCACTGGGACTGGCAGCATCTCTGGAGAGAATGGGCGACTGTTCGGGACTTGACCCAAAATATCACCCATTCAAAAGCCAATAGTAGGCCATTCACGATAATTCCCGATATTTTCTATCTTTATATCTGCACGGCAATGTTCGCCAACAACTTCCGCTGTTATTTTCCCTTCGGCTCTCTCTTCTCTTTACCTTTGTTTTTCTTAATCTTTGGAACTCTAAAGTAGGATAGCTGTGTCTCACGGTCACCATGACTTGCAGTTATTCACAGCGCAAAAACTAACCGTTTTCGCGGTTTTTAACAGGTTTGAAAGTACGCGTTTCTAGCATCAATAACGTGCCGAAAGTGACGTATGTACCCCAGTTGGATTTTGCGGCTTTGTGCGTGAAGACCTATGAACCAGTGACCTTTCGTGAAATCACCCTATACTAGTTCTGTTATTTAACCTCCCTATCCACAGGGTCAATTAATCAACTTGAACATCTTTTTGGGCTGGCGGGGTAGAGCGCTTTAGTAACCCACAGGGAGAACACGCAAACTCCACGGACAGCACCCGAGGTCAGGATTGAACTAAGGTCTCTAGCACTAGATGTTATTAATTCATTATTAACATGTTCAAGCTTGCTTTGACCCTCTGAACAAACTAAATTTCCACCAAAGATACTGAAAAACTGCTGCTACTAATGCTTCTAAGAAGGAACTGCAGATACTGGAAAATCGAAGGCACACAAAAATGCTGGAGAAACCGAAACGTCAGAGTTGCGGTCCCGCTGCAGCCAGGCATCTATCATTGTTAGCAGGGAGAAGTTAACGCAAACAGGAAAGGGTCGGACTGAGAACTGGGAAGGGGGCTGGGTTCGTCCCGAAACGTGCTGGAGAAACTCAGCCTATTTGGAGTGAAGGAAATAGGCAAGGTTTCGCCAAAACCTTTCAGGATGCTGCGTGGGCCGAAACCCTTCCGGGTTTCGGCTGAGTTTATTCCTTCGCTCCAGATGCTTTGTCCCGCTGACTTTCTACCTTTGGTCTAGCTTGTTTTGTTTGTTTTTCTTTCCCCCGATTTGGAGTAAAAGGCAACTGGTTATTCACAACAGATTTGGAATCTCAAACAAATTCATTCCAGATGTATCGTTTAATAGTGAATGCCATAGATGTCAACAAAAGGAAACTGAAAATAATTCTGAAAATTCAGACATCCAGCTCGTATACATCTTGTATGTGTATGTGGCAAATAAAGTCGACTCTACTTGTGTTCCAAGTCAACTACAAGTTTCAAGGAATGACCTTGCTCCATCCTGGGAATCAGCGTGTACCTATGGACCCAAAAAATACAGGTAGTGAATAACACACGTTGCCAAGTTGGAAAGGGTGCAGAGAATGTTTACAAGGACGTTGTCAGGACTCGAGTGTCTTAGCTTTCGAGCGACATTGAGCAGGCTGGGACTATTCCTTGCAGCGCAAGAGGATGAGGGGTGATCTTATAGAGGTGTATAAAATCATGAGGGGAAATAGATCATGTGGATGTAGTCTCTTGCCCAGAGTTGGGGAAATCGAGAACCAGAGGGCATAGGTTAACTCTGAAGAGGGAAAGATTGTATAGGAATCTGAGGGGTAACTTTTTCCACAGAGAGTGGTGGGTGTGTGGAACGAGCTGCCGGATGAGGTAGTTGAGGCAGAGACCATTGCAACATTTAAGCAGCAATTAGACTGGTACACAATAGCCAGGGCAGGTTTAGAGGGATATGGGCCAAAAGCCAGCGTGGGACTAGTATAGATGGGGCATGCTGGTTGGTATGGACAAGTTGGGCTGAAGGCCGTTTCTACACCATATGATTCCAAAATACCAGATCACACCATGACTGCTGATCTCAGTCCCATATCCGCAGCTATCATCCAGCAGTCCACAGCACATGGTTTTCATCAGTGATCAGCAGTCTTATCCACCTCCCACACATCCAGCCATTTAATTTCACACAAATTGGGCAGCAGCCACAGTTCTCATGATATCAACACTTGAATCCTCACCATCAATGTGTAGCTCCAACTGGTTAGCCCTGGTGCATGGATAGGAGAGGTGTGAGAGCCAAACAGGCTTAACTGGGGCACCTTAGTCAGCATGGATGAGCTGGGCCGAAGGGCCTCTTCCCATGCTGTATGACCAGCTTCATTCTCAGCATCAAATAACCTGAAAAAAGATAAATTGCTTGTCATCAAACTTGCTTTTGCATCTGACATGGCACCCAGAGCAGACGAAAACTAAACAGCAACGCACGGTGGCAACTCTGCCATATGTAACAAGATCACACGTTTATTTTAAAGCATAAAGAGATTTGGAACTATACCCAATAGACAAGACGTTTGATGCATTCAAGGAGCAGAGTTTGACAATATTGACTGCAAATCACACGAGTGTGATGCCTCGTAACATGGGCAATTGAAACACTTGATTAATTGTTATATGATGCAAACCCCTGTTACATTGAAAATGCCATGGACTAGAGAGCCTAGTTTTAAAGTTAGACAAGGAGATGTGCAAGAAAAGATAGTTTAATACAGAGGGTGGTGGGTGGCTGGAAAACACTGCCAGGAATTGCTGGTGGAGGCAGATACAATAGTGGCATTCAAGAGAGCATCAGGAGCTCCAGGTCCCTGGGGGGGGGGGGGGGGGGGAGACGGCTTTTCAGAGCTCCCGCAACAGCAGCTTCTCCCGCTGGAATCGCGGTGTTGAAGGGACACGGAGCGTGGCCTAACATTGCCCGGTGCGGGTTAGTTGTCACGGGGACTTGCCATCGTCACTGGGGGCTCTAACATCGGAGCCCCAGTTCGCCTAGACGCTGCAGTTGGACCGCGGGTGAAGAATAAAGGGAAGAGATAAGACTTTGCCTTCCATCACAGTGAGGAGGTGTTAGAGACTTACTGCGATGGATGTTTATGTAAACTGTGTTAAGTGTGGGACTTGGGTTTTTTTGTAATGTAAAAAAACTGTAGTAAATGTAATTTCATTCAAACCTAGGTTTGAATGACAATATATAGCATTCCATTCCAAGAGGCGATTGTCCGTGTGAAATGTCACCCATTGTGTGCAGTTTTGGTCCCCTAATTTGAGGAAGGACATTCTTGCTATTGAGGCAATGCAGCGTAGGTTTACAAGGTTAATTCCCAGGATGGCGGGACTGTCATATGCTGAGAGAATGGAGCAGCTGGGCTTGTTCACTCTGGAGTTTAGAAAGATGAGAGGATACCTCATTGAAACATAAGATTGTTAAGGGCTTGGACACGCTAGAGGCAGGAAACCTGTCCCCGATGTTGGGGGAGACCAGAACCAGGTGCCACACAGTTTAAGAACGAGGGGTAAGCCATTTAGAACGGAGACAAGGAAACACTTTTTCTCACAGAGTGGCGAGTCTGTGGAATTCTCTGCCTCAGAGGGCTGTGGAGGCAGGTTCTCTGGATGCTTTCTCTTGATAGGGCTCAAAAATAGTGGAGTCGGGGGATACGGAGAGAAGGCAGAAACTGGGTACTGATTGGGGATGATCAGCCATGATCACATTGAATGGCGGTACTGGCTCGTAGGGCCAAATGGCCTACTCCTGCACCTATTGTCCTTTGTCCTTCTGTCCAGAGAAACAACCTGGATTTACTCCAGCATTTTGTGTCTATCTTTGAAAAATAAAAGTTCAGTATATACAAAAACAGACAAAAAAAATGTCATCTTGACACAGATGACAAAGAATGTAGGAGAGTTGAGTGACAGACATTGGAAATGCAAGACCAAAGCTGGCAAAGTCTCTCCAACTCTATAGCATGTTGTTGGAGAATCCACAACCACCAACTAAAGCTGCAGTTCTCGGATAACATGCATGGGGGCACTGCCCAACAAACTCGTGAACTTTTCAATCAACTCACCACACGCTTTCTTTGGTTTTCAAAAGCTGTAGAACATGCTTGCATCAGGTCAAGAATCTACTGTAAATAGAAGAAAAAATAATCTTATTTATCCCCCCCGTCACTCGATTGTATTTACATATAGCATTATCAGGTGCGACCCGTTTGGATAGCATGTAAAACAAAGCTTTTCACTGTATCCCAGTACACGTGACTATAATAATCCCAATCATTCAATGGGCCAAATGGCCCCACCCTGGGTCAAACGCTCTACAATTGAACCCCAACACTGGGATGTTGCTGTGCATTGATGGCACACCACATTTAATTGAATAATAAGGGTGTCAGGGGTTATGGGGAGTGATGGGGTTGAGAGATAGATCAGCCATGTTTGAATGGCGGAGTAGACTTGAAGGGCTGAATGGTCTAATCCAGCTCCAAAAACTTATGAATCCATTACAACACTTTTGATGGCCGAAACGTTGCCCATTTCCCTCGCTCCATAGATACTGCAGCACCCGCTGAGTTTCTCCAGCATTTATGTCTACCTTCAATTTTCCAGCATCTGCAGTTCCTTCTTAAGCACAACACTTTTGATGAATTATTTTTCACTTACCGATTACCATGGTCACTCAGGCCATTTATTGATCATCAGTGGAGAGGAACTAATGTTGCAGGCAGGAGCAAAGACCACATGGAAGTTAGACATCTGAAAAGAAAAGTTAAGACATTGAGAAATGAAAGTCTCACTACTTTAATGGTGTTGAATGTTGGGAATAAACGGCAGATTACACAATAAAGTAGATAGACAACAGCAAAATCGCCCCAGGATGGATTATTAAAGATAAGTCATTAAAGATTAGTCTATCTTTAATAGACCAGGTATTATACATTGTCTTCCATAACAATGTTGCGAGTCAGACACGAGTACAAGTCTGAGTAGCGACCGTCTATGGAAGGGAATTTCACTCTGGGCGCCTGTTTTGACCACATGAGCTACTGGTTTCAGCTGAACATGGCTTCGATCAGGGCCAGCTCGCATCTTCTTCCTTCACTCTCTGCAAGGAAGGCACCATCTCTCCAAAGTGCTGGAGCAAAGGACACCCCACCCCACAGAACCATCCCCAAAACACTGGGTTAAACACCAAAATAGCACGAAATAGTTGGGGAATACGAAAGATGGGTCTCTCGCCGAGACGATTAAGAGAGATTGAAGACGGCGGCGGAGGCGAGAGGCGGCGGATGGAGAGAGATTGTACCTTGAGGTCAAGTCCAGATCCAGCCGCCATTTCAGGCAGGAGAGAGAGAGAGAGGACAACGCGGCCGCTCCACCGCCTTATATACCGACCCGGACCACGCGGCTGCGCATGCGCTGGAGCCCTCGCTATGCCTTCTGGGGGATGTAGTCCATCCATTAAACATACATATATTTACGGTTTACTGGGAATTTAAACATTGCATATCATCCCAAAGTTGTATAAGCGGCGGTGGGGGGTTTTATTGTGCGTTTAACGGCGAGGAGACGGGGTTTTTGATGGGGAGGTGGACTACAGGTCCCAGAGGGCGTTGCGCGGGGAAGGGGGGGGTTGCCGTGGCGACGGCGCGGCCTAGCGCTCCAGGCTTCACCATGTTCAGGGCGCTGGCGGCCGGCGGGTGGCTGGCGTGGCCGGGAGACACCGGCTACTCCGCCCGCCACGACCAGGCCGAGCTGCTGCACCCGAGGGAGGATGGTGAGGAGCCGTGGGCGGGAGAGGAGGCGCCACCGCCACCGCCGGGCCTGGAGCCTGAGGCTGGGCCTGGAGACGGAGACGGAGACGGAGCCGGCCCCGAGCAGGCCAGAGGCGTGGGCAGTGAGTGCGCACCAAACAAACCCTCCCACCAGTCTGAAGAAGGGGTTTCGGCCCGAATTGCCTTTTCAGATTCAGATTCAGATTCAATTTTAATTGTCATGTCAGTGTACTACAGAGACAACGAAATTGTCATTTAGCATCTCCCCTTGAAGAGCTCGGCCAAAACGATATAGCAAACGAGTGATAGTATGGAGAGAAGGCGAATTCGCGATATAGTGAATGGTATGTTAGGATTTCATTCGCAATAGGATTGCTGCACCGCGTATAGGAGCAGCATTTTTGTCTTTCCCCCCCCTTCACCAACTCGGCCCCAACCCCTTAGACCACAAGTGATAGGTGAAGAATTAGGCGAATTCGCGAGATAGGCGAATGGTATGTTAGCTTTCATTGCAAAAGGATTTGAGTATAGGAGCAGGGAGGTTCTACTGCTGCGCCACTGTGTCACCCCTTTTGTGAAGCCCAAGAGCCCAACTCCCCAGCTGAACCAGCGCAGACATAAAGAGGCCAGGGTAATGCCAATCCAGGCAGTTATATCATCGTTAAAGATCTGCAACTCATGATGCACTGACAGAGAGGACGGCCCTCCATTTGCACACACCCCTACCCTATTAAAGCCCAATGGCTCAGTTGGTAGAAGCACTGAGTGATAAAAGAAATCTGAGTCACTAAGGCAGACTCAGGTTTAATGGCTCATTCACACCAAGTTAATTTATCAAGCCTAAGCGAACAAGGTCTTTAAGGCAAAAGAAGAGCACCAGGCAAGGTATTCCCGTCCTAATTGCTATCCAGCCCAACATATTCATAGATAAGTACTTCATAGCAAAAGGATTTGAGTATAAGAGCAGGGAGGTTCTACTGCAGTTGTACAGGGTCTTGGTGAGACCACACCTGGAGTATTGCGTACAGTTTTGGTCTCCAAATCTGAGGAAGGACATTATTGCCATAGAGGGAGTGCAGAGACGGTTCACCAGACTGATTCCTGGGATGTCAGGACTGTCTTATGAAGAAAGACTGGATAGACTTGGTTTATACTCTCTAGAATTTAGAAGATTGAGAGGGGATCTTATAGAAACTTACAAAATTTTTAAGGGGTTGGACAGGCTAGATGCAGGAAGATTGTTCCCGACGTTAGGGAAGTCCAGGACAAGGGGTCACAGCTTGAGGATAAGGGGGAAATGCTTTAAAACCGAGATGAGAAGAACTTTTTTCACACAAGAGAGTGGTGAATCTCTGGAACTCTCTGCCACAGAGGGTAGTCGAGGTCACATAGTTCATTGGCTATATTTAAGAGGGAGTTAGATATGGCCCTTGTGGCTAAAGGGATCAGGGGGTATGGAGAGAAGGCAGGTACAGGATACTGAGTTGGCTGATCAGCCATGATCATATTGAATGGCGAATGGTGCAGGCTCGAAGGGCCGAATGGCCTACTCCTGCATCTATTTTCTATGTTTCTAAGCCTACTCCGCCATTGAATCATGGCTGATCTATCTCCCCCCGTTCCAGTTGACCACCACTCTGCAAAAAAAAAATACTTGCCCTACACATTTAAACCATGTCCATTTTGCCTTAAAGCTGTGCCCTCTATAGTCCTTGACATTTTCACTCTGGGTAAAAGGTTTTGAGATTTGTGATGTGAAAGGTTTTTGCTTTAGGTCACTTTTCTGTGCAGGTAAACATGAAAAGATTGTTCCTGTCTTGCATTACATGTGCTGATCAAGATAGGGACTCTGTATTTGTCTCAAAAAGATGTCCACATCTTTCCAGGTGTCACTATTTATTTGTTAGCTTTTAGTAGATGTCACCATTACCCATTTATACCTGCAGCTAAACGGTTTGCTAGATAGGGCTCTTAAAGATAGCGGAGTTAGGGGAAATGGGGAGAAGGCAGGAACGGGGTACTGATTGGGGATGATCACATTGAATGGCGGTGCTGGCTCATATTGGGAATCGAAGGGCCAAATGGCTTACTTCTGCACCTATTGTCTAACCCCATTCTCCTGCCTTCTCCCAATAACCCCAGACACCCGAACTAATCAACAATCTGTCAATTTCCGCCTTAAAAATATCCATTGACTTGGCCTCCGCAGCCTTCTGCGGCAATGAGTTCTACAGATTCACCACCTTGTGTATCTACAGAGTGATACAGCATGAAGACAGGCCCTTCGGCCAACATGCCGAGTTGGATGATCAGCCATGATCATATTGAATGGCGGTGCAGGCTCGAAGGGCCGAATGGCCTACTCCTGCACCTAAGTTCTATGTTTCTATGCCCATACTGGCCAACATGTCCCATCTACACTAGTGTTTGAGAAGGAACTGCAGATGCTGGAAAATCGAAGGTAGACAAAAGTGCTGGAGAAACTCAGCGGGTGTGGCAGCATCTATGGAGCAAAGGAAATAGGCAACGTTTCTGGCCGAAACCCTTCTTCAGATGGGTCTTCCACATAGCTCTAGTTTCCCCTCTCCCCCTGACTCTCGGTCTGAAGAAAAGTCTCGACCTGAAACATCATCCATTCCTTCTCTACAGAGATGCTGCTGGTCCTGCTGAGTTACTCCAACTTTTTGTGTCTATCATCGGTGTCAACCAGCATCTGCAGTTCCTTCCAGCAGATCAGCAGAAGGGTCTCAATCCAAAATAGTAACGTATCTATGTTCTCCAGGCATGCTGCCTGACCCGCTGAGTTTATTTTAGTTTAGAGAGTGCGGAAACAGACACTTCGGCCCATCGAGTCCACGCCGACCAGCAATTAGCAATCCCTGCACACTAACAGTATCCTACACACTCGGGACGATTTACAATTCTTACGGAAGCCTACAATTAACCTACAAACCAGTACGTCTTTGCAGTATGGGAGGAAAGCGGAGCTGTCGGAGAAAACCTACGCGGTCACAGGGAGAACGTACAAACTCCGTATAGACAGCATCCACGGTCAGGAGCAAACCCGGGCCCTCGCACTGTAAAGCGGCAACTCTACCGCTGCGCCACTGCGTTGCCCTAGTTACTCCAGCAGTTTGTGTCTTTATTTGATAACGGCCCCGTGGAGCCCTTTGTCATGTTAACATCATTATATATTTACAAGTTAACCATCTACAACTAAAAATGTTAGGTACAACTAGTACACTTAACGTGTATGTATTTTTAATTCCAGGTTACCTGCGGAATGTGGCTACATCTGCTTCAAAGAAAGTATCGGACTCGATGCGAGAGACTGCCCAGACAATAAAGAAAACTGTCGAGGAACATAAAATAGGCAATCTCCTTGACATGGTTCGAGCAACTACAGTATTGCCAGAAAATATCTGTTAGAACAAGGTTATGAACTTTAAGTTGGATTTTCCACTGAGTGATAAATCTAGTATGTGCTGGTTCCCTCTGTATTTTACCTGGTGAGAAATGTTCACTCGGTAAAATAAGTTTTAGTGTAGTGGTAATGACGTTAATAATATTGGGAATGAATTTCTGTGCACACAGTTGCTTATTTAAAGTAGCACAAACAGGAGTTGGATTAAGCAGTGGGCCGAAATGCTCAGTCGAGAGCTTGTTTTGGAGGCAGAAGAGGCTGCAGAAACTGGAATCGTAAGCAAGGAACAAACTGCTGGAGGGACTCAGTGGGTCAGGCAGTATCTGCAGAGGGAAATGGACAAGCAACCCTTTGGGTCGGGACTCTTCTTCAAGACTTTCTGTTTATCATGCGATAGGAGTAGAATTAGGCCATTCGGCCTATCAAGCCTACTCTGCCATTCAATCATGGCTGATCTATCTCTCCCTCCTCACCCCATTCTTCTGCCTTCTCCCCATAACCCCTGTCACCCGTACTAATCAAGAATGATGATTGTGACAGAAAAAATGACGGAGCATTTGACAAGTTTCCACATGGTTGGCTGTTCTGGAAGGTTAGATCGCATGGGTTCCACATAACAGCTATTTTCGGAACTGGTTACATATTTGTTATTAGGAAAAGATGTTTCGATTTTGTTTAAAGTTCCTCTTTTTTTTTGTTACTTTCCCCCATTCTCCCCTACACCGCTCTCTTTCCTTGCTCTTTTGCCTACAATGATGATTGATGCTCTCCTCTTTATCTCCATGCTCTAATGCCAGTCCTCTCGTGTTTCGAACCAAGTAGAAACATAGAAAATAGGTGCAGGAGTAGGCCATTCGGCCCTTCGAGCCTGCACCGTCATTTGATATGATCATGGCTGATCATCCAACTCAATATCCCATCCCTGCCTTCTCTCCATACCCCCTGATCCCTTTAGCCACAAGGGCCACATCTAACTCCCTCTTAAATATAGCCATTTAACTGGCCTCAACTACCTTCTGTGGTAGAGAATTCCACAGATTCACCACTCTCTGTGTAAAAAATGATTTTCTCATCTAGGTCCTAAAAGACTTCCCTCTTATCCTTAAACTGTGACCCCTTGTTCTGGACTTCCCCAACATTGGGAATAATCTTCCTGCATCTAGCCTGTCCAACCCCTTAAGAATTTTGTAAGTTTCTATAAGATCCCCCCTCAATCTTCTGAATTCCAGCGTGTACAAGCCGAGTCTATCCAGTCTTTCTTCATATGAAAGCCCTGCCATTCCAGGAATCAGTCTGGTGAACCTTCTCTGTACTCCCTCTATGGCAAGAATGTCTTTCCTCAGATTAGGAAACCAAAACTGTACGCAAAACTCCAGGTGTGGTCTCACCAAGACCCTGTACAACTGCAGTAGAACCTCCCTGCTCTTATACTCATATCCTTTTGCTATGAAGTACTTATCTATGAATATGTTGGGCTGGATAGCAATTAGGATGGGAATACCTTGCCTGGTGCTCTTCTTTTGCCTTAAAGACCTTGTTCGCTTAGGCTTGATAAATTAACTTGGTGTGAATGAGCCATTAAACCTGAGTCTGCCTTAGTGACTCAGATTTCTTTTATCACTCAGTGCTTCTACCAACTGAGCCATTGGGCTTTAATAGGGTAGGGGTGTGTGCAAATGGAGGGCCGTCCTCTCTGTCAGTGCATCATGAGTTGCAGATCTTTAACGATTTGATATAACTGCCTGGATTGGCATTACCCTGGCCTCTTTATGTCTGCGCTGGTTCAGCTGGGGAGTTGGGCTCTTGGGCTTCACAAAAGGGGTGACATAGTGGCGAAGCAGTAGAGTTGCCGCTTCACGGCGCCAGAGTCCCGGGTTCGATCCTAACTGGTGCTGTCTGTGAGGAGTTTGCACGTTCTCCCTGTGACCGCGTGGGTTTCCTCCGCGTGCTCCGGTTTCCTCCCACATCCCAAAGACGTGCGGGGTTGTAGATTAATTAGTCCTCTGTAATATTCTCCCTAATGTGCAAGGTGTTGATGAGAAAAAATGGGGTTACATAAAACTAATGTGAATGGGTGATCGCTGGTCAGCATGGTCGGGGTGATCCATTGGGCCTGTTTCCACGCTGTATCTTTAAAACTAAAGCAAAGTCTGAATTTCAAATGCGGTTGAAGTTGCTAATGAGTTAGACGCTGCCATCTAGATTAGAATATCGGACTCTTGGTACCTTGGAATGGGAGACTCGGTGGATATCAAAGTTAATAACATGGAGTAATGCTGTGGGCTGGGACCAGAATTGGATGTGATTATTATCAGCAGCACCTACTAGTTGGGAGGGTTTCAAATGAATTGAAGCAGCAAAGAATGTAACAACATTATCAGTCAATGGCATTTATAATTTTCCTCTATCAATCTGAATTAAACTCATAATGCATTTGTTCTGAGTTATTTTAATCAGATTAATACCTCTCATTTATTTGTCATTTGCAGACAATCATTGGAAATTTCAATAAGGAACAAGAAAAATTTATGAGCGAACAAAAGTCAAAGAAATCAGGTACTTTAACAAAGCATTCATGCGAGTGTCTAAATATAATTCTCGCCAATGACTCCCGTCTGATGTTTGCTCTGCCTATTTGTGCTTTCAGAATCAGGAATGGTCCTCATTCCATCTACTTCTCAAGTTTAACTGGAGTAAATTATTTAGAGATTGTTATCATCCATTCCTACCGTTATAAACTTCATTTTCTTTTGAGAGATTTTAGGTGCTTTCATTTCAATCCCACACACAAGCTATGTCAGTCTTCAATAGCAAACTTAGAAAGAACAATTTTATTTTATTAAGACTCTGAATATTTTGCAGAAGATGTAAGGAAACTTAGATTTATGAACTTCTTTCATGTTTCAGAAACAATTAAGTCGGAGAAGTATTTTGCCAATAATGTTGTAAGAACCAGGACAACCAAATTGTGAACAGCTTTTCTTTCAAATCAGTTGAGTGAAAACAGTTATTTTAATGGGGCACAGTGGTGCAGCAGTAGAGTTGCTGCCTTACAATGCCAGAGACCGGGGTTCGATCCTTACCACGGGTGTTGCCTGTACGAAGTTTGTATGTTCTCCCTGTGACCCACATTCTCCCACATTCCAAAGACGTGCAGGTTTATAGGTTAATTGGCTTCTGTAAGTTGTCCTTCGTGTGTAGGATAGGACTAGTGTACAGGTGATTGTTGGTCGATGGGCTGAAGGGCCTGTTTCCACGCTGTGTCTCTAAACTAAACATATCATAGTGTTTTAACTGAACAAAAGGGTCAACCCAATTTTCAAGATGAATTCCCATTGCCTGTGGATCAATGTTATGTACAGATATTTAATAAAAGTGTCCAATGCCATTCTTCTAGTTTTCACTCGTAACACTACATATCATCAATGTAATGAATGAATGAAAATCAGATTAAAATGCTGAGAATCAGACTAAAAGACTACACTGTTTATTAAATACTAACATTTATTAACTAATCATTTTATTTCTAGAGTCAGCTCTCCCACCCTGGGCAGGATACAATAATGAGGAGTCTGTAAAGCAGCAAGTCCTCTCTTTGTCTGAAGTAAGTTAGTAAATACAATAACTTTCATCTCTTTCACCAGATTTTCTTTTCCCTATCCTCAATTCAAAATTCCTGAGACGATGAACTTATCTGTATGAGAACAGGTTAAGGATACTGGGCCTTTGTTGAGTTGACTAAGAACAGGTTGTGATCTTATTGAAATGCACACACTTTTTAATGGTTAAATATAGGGATGATGTTTCCTCTGGACAATGCTAGATTAACTCAGTGGATCAGACAGCATCTCTGGAGAACATACATAGGAGACCTTTCTTCAGACCTGACCCTTGATTAGTACGGGTGTCAGGGGTTATGGAGTGAAGGCAGGAGAATGGGGTTAGGAGGGAGACATAGATCAGCCATGATTGAATGGCGGAGTAGACTTAATGGGCCGAATGGCCTAATTCTACTCCTATCACTTATGACCTGACCCGAAATGTCAGATGATGCCTGACCAGCTGAGTTACTCCAGCACTTAGTGTCCTTTTTTGTAAACCAGCTCCTGCGGTTCCTTGTATCTATATTAAAAACCTCGAATTGATGAGTTATATTTTGAGGAAAGGTTGAACAATTTAGTCTTGTATCTGATGAAATATAGAAGAGTGAACATAACTGAAGCAGGAGGATAAAATGAGGATGGCTATGGCAGAATCTAGAACTAAAAAAAATCACCTGTTTTGGGCATTCGAGACAACATATGTTTTCTGAACGGTGAGACTCTTGCTAGCTAATCTTCAAAGAACGGTGGAAACAAATTCTTTCAGAGACAGACAGATTTTTGATAAGCTAGGGTTGAAGGTTTAACATACCTAGACTGGGAAATGAAATCAAGATTACAATCAGATCAATCAAGATTATTATTTTTTTAAAGACGCAAAGTGCTGCAGTAACTCAGCAGGTCAGGGAACATCTTCCAGAGATGCTGCCTGACCCACTGAGTTACTTTAGTATTTTGTGTCTTTTTTTGTAAACCTAACCTACCGATCCTTGTGTCTAAGATATTATTAAATGTTAGAGCGCGCATTAGAAACTGAGTGCATTATTTCTGGTTTTAATTATTGTGTTCCAATGACTCGCAGAGTATTTCCAACATCAGCAGTATTTTGCTTTGGATTTCATTAAACTAAGTCCATTGAGAGGCTGGTGAGGAATAAGATATGAAGAGCAAATAGCTTATTTATTGTGTACATATATGGTCTATGGTATATAGACACACTGAACTTTTATCTGCTGTTCTGTATTATGTTTACATATCCTGTTGTGCTGCAGCAAGCAAGAATTTCATTGTCCTATCTGGGACACATGATAATAAAACGAACTCGCTTGACTCTTGAAGTCTTTCCTTCACCTTCCACTATGAGATGTGTATGGATAGACAGTAGATGTGAATGGGTAAGGAAAGGGCAGTCATTTATTTGGAGACACAAGGAACTGCAGGTGATGGTTTGCAAAAGAAGACACAAAGTGCTGGAGTACCTCAGCGTGCCAGGCAACATCTTTGGAGAAATGGATAGGTGATGTTTTAGTCGGGGACCTTTCTTAAATCTGAAGAAAGCTCCCAACCTGAAACATTGCCTATTCATATTTTCCAGTGGTTTATTTGGTACTTTAAAAGCAATTTCCTGGTAGCACCTACATAGGTGTGGAGTGACGGCGAGGTAGAGATGCTGCTTTACACTACTGGAGATCATGGTTTGACTACAGGTGCTCTCTGTACAAAGTTTGCACTTTCTCCCTGTGAATGCGTGGGGTTTCTCCATATCCTCCGGTTTCCTCCCACATCCCAAAGACGTGCCGGTTTGTCAGGTTAATTGGCTTCAGTAAATTGGCCTTAGTGTGCAAGGAGTGGAGGAGAAAGTGGGATAACATAGAACTAGTGTACGGGTGAGTAGTGGACTCGGTGGGCCGAAGGGCCTGTTTCCATGCTATGTTTCTGAACTAAAAAAGAAGTAATTTTTGCTGAGGCGGTGTGGAGGTAGATTGTGTACGTAACCACGACTGTTCTGGGCTCATTGGAAGCTAAGCACGCCGTTTGCTTTTGCAGGATCGTCGGAACTTTCTGCGAGATCCTCCTGCTGGTGTACGATTTAGCTTTGATTTCAACACCGTGGCACCCGTTGCTGTTGTGATGCTTCATGAGGACAAGCTGCTGAGCAAAATGCGTTTTGAGCTTGTTCCAAAACTGTAAGTGGACAGAAATCCTTGCGTCTTCCTCCTCTAAGACCACCGCTCCCAACAGGTCATGTACTATAAATTAACCCGATAAATCTTTCTGCTTGGTTTAGCCACCACATTTCAAAGTGTAGCATAAATTTCCCAAAATGTATTACATTTCGCACAAAGTGCTGGAATAACTCAGCAAGTCAGACAGCATATCTGGAGCACATGGATAGGGGATGTTTCTGGTCGAAACCCTTGATCGGCAGGGGTGAGCTGTATGGTGACCCCAAATTTCACTGTACCAATAGGTGCATGTGACAATAAATGTCTCTTGAATCTTGAATAATTGGAAGTGTGTTTTCAACTAACTGCATTTCTTTCTTTGCAGCGTAAAGGAAGAACAGTTCTGGAAGAACTATTTTTACCGAATATCTCTCATTAAACAGTCTGTACAACTCTTGTCTCAAGCTGCCGGACAGCCTGAAAACTCCAGAGATGAACCGGATGCTTCAGAAAGCAGCCTCCCTGCCACAGGTGCCCCGCGCTTGAATCACGTCACAAAATGGATGCTGTTTGGTTCTAGATTTCAATATTGCCGGTGCTTTGACAACAAATCATCTCTGCCCACAAACCAAACAACGTTGAGCCCTTGGTGCCGTAGAGCCATACAGCGTGGAAACAGGCCCTTGACTGCAACTTGCCCACGCCGACCAATATGTTCCATCTACATTATATTTAAGAAGGAACTGCAGGTGCTGGAACATCGAAGGTACACAAAAAAACTGGAGAAACTCAGCGGGTGCAGCAGCATCTATGGAGCGAAGGAAATAGGCAACGTTTCGGGCCGAAACCCTTCAGGAAGGAAATGGGCAACGTTTCGGGCCGAAACCCTTCAGGAAGGAAATAGGTAACGTTTCGGGCCGAAACGTTGCCTATTTCCTTCGCTCCATAGATGCTGCTGCACCCGCTGAGTTTCTCCAGCTTTTTTGTGTACCTTCGATGTTCCATCTACACATGTCCTTCCATTTCCCATTACAGAAACATAGAGCAACAGAGGCAGAAAGAGGGCATTCAAGCCTCTATCTAAACACAATGTTCCCAACCTCTTAGAGTCATACAGTGTTGAAACTGGCCCACACCAACCAACAAAACCCATCTATGCTAGTCCCACCTGCCCCTGCTTGGCCCATATCCATCTAAACCTGCCCTATCCACAAACCTATCCAAATGTCTCTTCAACTACCTCCTCCGGCAACTCATTCCATACACCCACCACCCTTTGTGTAAACTAGTTACCCTTCAGGTTCCTATTAAATGTTTTTCCGCCCCCCCCCCCCCCCCCCCCCCCCCAATTAAGTGCTGGAGTAACTCAGTAGATCAGGCAGCATCTCCGGAGAACATGAATAGGTGGCATTTCGGGTCGGGACCTTGCTTCAGACTGAGTGGTGCTGCCTGACCCGCTGAGTTACTTCTGCTTTCTGCGTCCTTTTTTAAAATAAGATCTTTGTTGACTGTAATCACAATTTCATGTCTCTGCCTGTCTATGTTAAGCCTTTAACCCTGACATCAAAAATCTGTCTGCCTCTACCTTCAAAACGCTAAGATAATTTGCTTCCACTGTTTGAAGATTAGCTCACAAGAGTCTCGCCGCTCAGAGAATGTATGTTGTATCATCTGTTTAGTTTAGTGATAGAGCGCCGTAACAGGCCCTTCAGCCCATCGGGTCCGTGCCGACCAGAGATCCCCGCACATTAACGCTATCAGATTCAGATTCATGGTATCCTATACGCACTCGGACAATTTTTCAATTTTACCCAGGCAATCAGCCTACAAACCTGTATACAAACTCTGTACAGCCAGCCCACTTGGTCAGGATCAAGCCCAGTTCTCTGGCGATATACTAGGCAGCAACTACCGCTGCGCCACTATGCAGCCCCACGTGACTTTTTGAGTGTTAGATTCTGCCGCAGCCACCTTCAAGATCTTGTGTGTTAAGTTAAATCTTATGCACTTCAGCAGAGACCAGCCTAAATTGTTCAACAGTTGATTGATTAACCATATAACAATTACAGCACGGAAACAGGCCATCTCGTCCCTACAAGTCCGTGCCGAACAATTATTTTCCCTTAGTCCCACCTGCCTGCACTCATACCATAACCCTCCATTCCCTTCTCATCCATATGCCTATCCAATTTATTTTTAAATGATACCATCGAACCTGCCTCCACCACTTCCACTGGAAGCTCATTCCACACCGCTACCACTCTCTGAGTAAAGAAGTTCCCCCTCATATTACCCCTAAACTTCTGTCCCTTAATTCTGAAGTCATGTCCTCTTGTTTGAATCTTCCCTATTCTCAAAGGAAAAGCTTGTCCACATCAACTCTGTCTATCCCTCTCATCATTTTAAAGACCTCTATCAAGTCCCCCCTTAACCTTCTGCGCTCCAGAGAATAAAGACCTAACTTATTCAACCTTTCTCTGTAACTTAGTTGTTGAAACCCAGGCAACATTCTAGTAAATCTCCTCTGTACTCTCTATTTTGTTGACATCCTTCCTATAATTGGGCGACCAAAATTGTACACCATACTCCAGATTTGGTCTCACCAATGCCTTGTACAATTTTAACATTACATCCTAGCTTCTATACTCAATGCTCTGATTTATAAAGGCTAGCATACCAAAAGCTTTCTTTACCACCCTATCTATATGAGATTCCACCTTCAAGGAACTATGCACGGTTATTCCCAGATCCCTCTGTTCAACTGCGTTCTTCAATTCCCTACCATTTACCATGTACGTCCTATTTTGATTTGTCCTGCCAAGGTGTAGCACCTCACATTTATCAGCATTAAACTCATCCGCCATCTTTCAGCCCATACTTCCAAATGGCCTAAATCACTCTGTAGACTTTTGAAATCCTCGTCATTATCCACAACACCCCCTATCTTGGTATCATCTGCATACCTACTAATCCAATTTACCACACCTTCATCCAGATCATTGATGTACATGACAAACAACAAAGGACCCAACACAGATCCCTGAGGCACCCCACTAGTCACCTGCCTCCAACCCGACAAACAGCCATCCACCATTACCCTCTGGCATCTCCCATTCAGCCACTGTTGAATCCATCTTGCTACTCCTGCATTTATACCCAACAGTTGAACCTTCTTAATGGTATTGTGATCACTGGACCTGAAGTGCTACGCTTTTATCATAGAATGAACCACCGATGTTGTTTTACAAACAAATACACTAAATGCAGTCGTGTAGCATCTCTGGGGAACATGGATAGGTGAGGTTTTGGGTTGGGTCGGGTTTGAAGAGGGTTCGCCTATCCATGTGCTACAGAGATGCTGCCTGACCCGCTGAGTTACTCCAGCACTTTGTGTCCTGTTTTGTAAACCAGCATCTGCAGTTCCTTTGTATCCCCAACACTGCTCTTGAATTGGAGGTAAATGATCAAATTGAAACTTTTACAGTGCTTCAGTCAGTTTTACATATGTCCTTTCTTTGTGTTAGATTCAGTACTTTCATCGCCATCCACTGTGCCAGTGAGAAAACAAAATGAATCTGCTGGGGTAAGTCTTTTTTATATCAAACTCGTATATTTTAGAATATTTTGAAAATTAAGTTTGATCATTACACTTACCAAACTACTAAGAATCACTAGGTTACCAAGCAAATGCAGCATTTGTTGAATACCACTTTTTAAGTTTGATTCTAACTTTGATCTGAGGTGAAAACCTAATTCCCAGCTGTAATGAAGATCTTACAGTTTAGAGTTGTGGAGATCCGAGGTAACGTGATGATTGAGTACCTCCTTTTCTTATCTCCAGTTCCCTCTCCTCTACTTCCAGTGTGAAGAAGGGTCCCGACTTGAAACGTCACCCATCGGTTTTCTCCAGAGATGCTGCCTGACCCACTGAGTTACTCCAGCAGTCTGCGTCTGTCTTCAAAGTGAAGATTGAACCCAGCTCCTAAAAGGCCTGACCCACTTTCACGACAAAATTCACAACCTTTTTTACTCGTGGACATTTTTTCATCATGCTAGAAAAACTCCCCGACCTACTTGATGCCACGAGTACCTACGACTAGCATCACTGCCTGCTACGACCTACCTAAGACCTGGTGACGACCAGGCTGCGAGTATGAGTCGAGGGCAAACTCGGCATAGGTCGTGAAAGTGGGACAGGCCCTTAATGAGTCCAAGCAAAATGTTTGAGCAGCCCTGGCTTACTTCTAAACATAATTAAACAGGTGGCGCAACGGTAGAGTTGCTGCCTTGTATAGAAAGACACCTGGGATTGATCCTGACCACAGGTGCTGTCTGTACGGAGTTTGTACGTTCTCCCTGTGACCGTGTGGGTTTTCTCCAGGGTGCTCCGGATTCCTCCCACATTCCAAAGATATGCAGCTTTGTAGGTTGATTGGCTTCGGTAAGGATTGCAAATTGTCCGTTGTGTGACCCTACCTAGGTCGACACAGACTCGGTGGGCCGAAGGGCCTGTCTCCGCACTGTATCTCGAAACGAAACTGAAAGAATCACATTTTTGCATGTACCGATTCCTCAATGCAAATAAATGTTACAGGCTCCCTCTGGACAGGAGGTTTCCATAAGTCCAACTGCTAATGAGTTTGTGAGTGATGCATTTGACACATCGTTCCTAAACCAGGAAGACATCTTGAGGGGCATGGAGCAACTGGGCATGAGCAGCAGCCAACCAGCGCCTGGTGACGAAGGTAGGTTTAGTTTACTTGCTTGTTACATGGTTCTGGAGTTTAATTGCATTTTAAAGTAGATAGTTTGAAAAAGAAAAATTACAATTCGTATGAGGACTCTGGAATCAATTTATCTATAGCTATTGCCGAATCACTTTATTGCCCGCCTCCTCCCCTGAAATCAGTCTGACGAAGGGTCTCGGCCCGAAACGTCGCCCATTCCTCCTCTCCAGAGATGCTGCCTCACCCGCTGAGTTACTCCAGCATTTTGTGTCCACCTTCACTTTAGTTTTAAAATGCATATCGTCTATTTGCTCAGTTCTCTCTTTAATTCAGACTGCCAATGAAATCTAAATACTAGCAGGCAATTATTCAAATGCAATGATTGCTTAAATATTGCATTCCATTTCATTACCTCACCAATCACACCCAAATCTTATTTGGGCACTGCCCTCTTTATTAAATACAGCTAATAATAAATAATTTCTCCCAGCTAAGTACAAATTTCCATTTGAGATGTTCAACAACTTTTCTTCTGTCCACCCTCCCCAGGAGACTATTCTAAATAAATAAAATCGAGGCATTGAATATCTTCATTTAACCTCAACTTGTTTTAACATGATAAGCAATGCTAAACCATATGCTTGAGTGAAGCATTAAGAGTCACTCGTTAATCAAAGCTGTAAGTAAATGGAGAAATGGTCTGAAGAAGGATCCTGACCTGAAACTTAACTTATCCATGTTCCGCAGAGATGCTGCCTGACCCGCTGACTGGATAGCACGCAACAAAAAGCGTTTCACTGTACCCCGGCATGCTTGACAGTAAACTAAACATGACACACAAAGTGCTGGAGTAACTCAGGGGGTCAGGAAGCATAGAAACATAGAAAATAGGTGCAGCAGGAGGCTATTTGGCCCTTTGAGCCAGCACCGCCACTCATTGTGATCATGGCTGATCGTCCCCAATCAATAACCCGTGCCTGCCTTAGCATCTCTGGAGAGAAGGGATAGGTGACATTTCGGGTCGAGACCCTTCTTCAGACATACTGTTCCGACAATTGCTAATTCTGCAGGCAATGTTTGTCAACATTATCTGATCCTGGTGTGGTTATTGTGTGCAAATCAGTTGTTGTGCTTCCTACATTCCAATCGTAGCCAGACTTTGTTAACTCTATAAAAGACACAACTCAGCGAGTCAGGCAGCCTCTCTTGAGAACATGGACAGGTGACAATTGTTCCGTTCCTGATACAGAAAACAATGAAACTCTCTTGATGTGTGGGAAGGGACTGCAGATGCTGCTTTACACCATAGATGGACACAACGTGCTGGAGTAACTCGGCAGGACAGGTAGCATCTGCAGAAAGGGAATGGGTGACGTTTCTGGTCGAGACCCTTCCTCAGATCCTCCGTCCTCTCCATAGTCCTGGCAAGTTGAGTCAGGGTGAGACGGCTCTGACTTGTTCTGCACCTTTTCATACCTCCAGTTTCCCTCTCCCCTGACTCTCCGTCTGAGGGAGGAGACGGACCTGAAACGTCACCTATTCCTTTTCTCCAGAGATGCTGCCTGACCCGCTGAGTTACTCCATCATTATGTGTCCATCTTCAGCATAAACCCCCATCTGCAGTTCCTCCCAACACATTTAATCGTTACTTGTAAACATTTCATAGACGGTTCACATTTCTCTTCCTAGCGGACGACATCCCCGAGTGGGAGAAGGAGCTGCAGCGTGAACTGCAGGAGTTCGAAATTGTCGAAGGGAAAGCAAAAGTGAGCGACGCCTGGGAGAAAGAAATCGAGGCGTTGCTTCAGGAAGAGGATTAAAGTTTGTCCTCATAACCTGTGTGTAGGAAGGAAACTGCAGGTGCTGCTTTAAACCCAAGATAGACACAAAATGCTGGGGTAACTCATCGGGACAGGCAGCATCTCTGGAGAGAAGGAATGGGTGACGTTTCGGGTGACCCGAAACGTCACCCATTCCTTCTCTCCAGAGACGCTGCCTGTCCAGCAGAGTTACCCCAGCTTTTTGAGTATCTTCTTGTACTCACAACCCCATGGCCCTCACCTAACCGAGCCTCATGCCTTTGCCAAGCACTCAGTTTTCTTTTGCATCCCCTGTTTTATTATTGTTCTCAATGCTGCATTTACGTTTGTTGAAGACCAGGTTTTGATATTAATTATAAAATTTATTTTATTTTCAATACAATATTAATTGAAAAAAAAAACATGTTCGGAAGGATGTGTATGTGTGTTAATTTGTTTGTCCATTTCAGCAGCTGCTGCTCAGACACTTCTTCTAGGAAGCCATTTGCAGTGTTTACCTGCTCTCTCCACAAAACTGCAAAATCCCCTCTGTTCCTCTTCACAGCTGATACGTAGGATTGGCGCCAGGTGCTGGCTTGCAGCGTGGTTCATCACCAAAGTAAGGCGCAGAATATGCCAGGCTACTAAATCCCACGGGGCTAAAACAGGGTTTGCAGAGTTAGTCGATACTCACGAGTTCCGTGGGCCTTTCTGCAGGTGTGTTAAAACCTCCAGGGACAGCTGATTGGAAGCTGGTTTGTTCACTTCATCTGTTGGACAAATGTGTGTCAGCAAAACAGGAAACAAATGACTGCAGTATGGGGAAAGTAACGAGAATCCAGATAGCGTTCCAAAGTACTGGAGTAACTCAGCGGGTCAGGCAGTCATCCCTGGAGGACATGGGTAGGTGGCGTTTTAGATCTGGACCCGTCTACAAACTGAAGAGGTGTCCCGACCACCCAAAAGATCTATTTTTTTCTCATTTTTCTATCGATGTACGGAAACTTCTATGTAAAGCACTTTGGTTTAACCGCGAGTTGATTTAAACGTGTTATATACACAAAATGTACTTACTTACTTATCCATGGTAACCCCAGAGTTACTCTCGCACTTTTTATTTGTAAACCAGCCTCTGCAGTTCCTTGTTTCTAAAATCCAGATAGCCTTGGTTTGAACCATTTGATAACAACACACGAGAAGCCTCCACAAAGAGCCTTTTAAAAGAACCTACACCTTCCCCCCTTTCCCCTCTCCACCTCCCCCAGAAACAATCACGAGCTCTAAACAAATTGTGCAGTATTTGCAGATAACCTTTATGAAACATTTCAGAAACTATACCTGGCTTCCCAGTAGCAAAGGCTTGGATTAGCCTGCAGTATGTGCCACCTGCCTAGAATCCTAAAATGCTGAAAGATTTCCGTTACTTAATATGTGTGGAGTTATTTTGCTAATACGTTCGGGACTATTACACTGTAGTGAAACTGAAATGGCCGATTATTCTTTCTTGAGTTGTTGAAAATATTCTACGAATATAGGAGTGATGTAAATGTATTTGGTTGTTTTTCTGTTAATGCCTTATATACATCTATTGTGTTTATGGTTGTATTTCCAATTTTATGTCTGTAAATTCCTTCACCCAAATATTCACAGTGGAGATGACCATTTAGAACAAGCAAACGTGGGGAGTAATTCTACCAGGATACCAGTCAGTTTTATCTGCATTGATAAGGGTTTGTGATGTTGTGGGAAGACAAAAATGCTGGAGAAACTCAGCGGGTGCAGCAGCATCTATGGAGCGAAGGAAATAGGCAACGTTTCGAGACGAAACCCGAAGGGTTTCGGCCCGAAACGTTGCCTATTTCCTTCCCGAAGGGTTTCGGCCCGAAACGTTGCCTATTTCCTTAAGGGTTTCGGCCCGAAACGTTGCCTATTTCCTTAAGGGTTTCGGCCCGAAACGTTGCCTATTTCCTTAAGGGTTTCGGCCCGAAACGTTGCCTATTTCCTTAAGGGTTTCGGCCCGAAACGTTGCCTATTTCCTTAAGGGTTTCGGCCCGAAACGTTGCCTATTTCCTTAAGGGTTTCGGCCCGAAACGTTGCCTATTTCCTTAAGGGTTTGGGCCCGAAACGTTGCCTATTTCCTTAAGGGTTTCGGCCCGAAACGCTGCCTATTTCCTTCGCTCCATAGATGCTGCCGCACCCGCTGAGTTTCTCCAGCATTTTTGTCTACTACCGATTTTCCAGCATCTGCAGTCCCTTCTTAAACACTTTGCAATGTTGTGAGTGTGTTATGTGATGGAGAGAAGAATATAAGAAAGTATTTTTTGTAAAGAAGACAAACTTAAATGCCTACTATAATCAGCAAACTTTTTTGCACTTTGTTTGTTTACGTGGAGTATCTTTCAAATTGTAACAGGAGGGAGAAGTTCTTGCCGTTTTTAAACGAACAAAGCAATGGTCATTGTACGATGCAAGTAAAGAGCCATGATTAATGTCGCAACATTCAATAAAAAAAATATATTTGAGCGTTGGATTTAAGAGATTGTACATCAGAAATGGTATGAATTGAACAAGTTGATGGTACAGCTATTCTCCCAATAACAGAACAATGTTTTAACAAATGAAACGCCCAGTGCTGGAAGAAAACATGAAATGTAAACACTTAAATGTAAAACAGTCCAGCCTAGGAATACAACATTCTGACAACTTCCTCGTAAGTCTTTGCTGCACCCTTTACAGCTCAACAACATCTTTCCAAAAACAGGGTGACCAAAACTGAACACAATATTCTAAATACGACTGCAGGAAGCACTTAATTTTTTTTAAAAGGGCACAAAATGCTGGAGTAACTCAGCGCGTCAGGCAGCATCTCTGGGGAACATGGACCGGTGGCGTTTTGAATGGGGAAGAAGGCGCCTATTTATGTTCTCCAGAGATGCTGCCTGTACACATCGAAGAATGGTTGATACAAGATGCTGGAGTAACTCAGCGGGACAGGCAGCATCTCTGGAGAGAAGGAATGGGTGACGTTTCGGGTGGAGATCCTTCTTTAGACCCAAACTACTTCAGGTCTCTTCAGACGTCTTCCAGTCTCGCCCATTCCTTTTCCCCAGAGATGCTGCCTGTCCCGCCGAGTTACTCCAGCATTTTGTGTCTATCTTCAGTGTAAACCAGCATCTGCAGTTCCTTCCTATCAAAGAATGGTTACTTGAGCAAGGAAACTGAAGAGAACATATAAAACATTTCAAGGTATGGATTCCTCCTCGTTTAGTTTAGAAACACAGCGCGGAACAGGCCCTTCGGCCCACCGGTTCCGTGCCGACCAGCGATCCCCCCACATTAACACTATCCTCCACCCACTAGGGCCAATTTTTACATTTACCAAGCCAATTAACCTACGAACCTGTACGTCTTCAGAGTGCGGGGGAAAACCAAAGATCTCAGAGAAAACCCACGCAGGTCACGGGGAGAACGTACAAACTCTGTACAGACAGCGCCCGTAGTCGGGATCGAACCCGGGTCTCCGGCGCTGCATTCGCTGTAAGGCAGCAACTCTACCGCTGCGCCACCGTATCATACGGAATGCCCGTACTGGGTAGTATTTCTTCGAGACACAGTGCGCTTAGCTAGATTTACAGAAGCATTTCTGAGCCAAAATTAGGATTTCATAAATAAGTCTGAAATAGAATTTGGAATATTAAGACCATAATCCAGACCTGAGAGATGATCTTTTTAAATGCATCCAGTTTCTCACTGTATTTAACATGGGATATTTCAATGTATGAAAATGTTATACCAAAGATATATTAATATCTTATGGTGTATAATTAGGGTGAATGCAGTGACAATAGACAATAGGTACAGGAGTAGGCCATTTGGCCCTTCGATGTGATCATGGCTGATCATCCCCAATCAGTTCCCCGTTCCTGCCTTCTCCCCATATCCCCTGACTCCGCTATTTTTAGGAGCCCTCTCTTGAAAGCATCCAGAGAACCTACCTGCACCGCCCTCTGAGGCAGAGAATTCCACACTCACCACTCTCTGTGAGAAAAAGTGTTTCCTCGTCTCCGTTCTCAATGTCTTACCCCTTATTCTTAAACTGTGGCCCCTGGTTCTGGACCTGGTTCAGTGTATTCCTAGGGTAGGGAAATCAAGAACTTCCTCTATTTTACGAGTCCACACACAACATTAGAAGTTGTTCAGCCAGAGCTGAACACACGCCTCGGCATCTGCACACAATGGTGTCTGTCGGTGCTTCTTGTGTGTGGAAACAGGGCCGCGACGTGAACACTCTTTCCTTGACCCCCATCAAGAACTAAAAGACATAGGTTGAAGGTTAGAGGGGAAAGAGTTAATAGGAACCAATGTCACCATTGTCACACACAGAGAGAGAGGGTGGGTATGTGGAACGAGCTAATAGAGGAAGTAGTTGGGGCCAGGTGCAACAGCAGCATTTAAAATACATTTGAATAGGTAAATAGACAGGAACGATTTAGCAGGATATGGGACTAGTTTAAATGTGGTTCCTTGGTCAGCACAGACGAATGTGATGGGCTGAAGGGCATGTTTCCATGCTTTGTGATTGGGTATGACTCAATATCCCTGTTCAGTTAAAGAAGGTGGAGACAAGGAACTGCAGGCGCTGGAATCTTGAGCAAAACAGAAAGTGCTGGAGTAACTCAGCTGGTCAGGCAGCATCTGTGGAGGGAGTGGGCAGATGACTTTTCAGGTCAGGACCCTTCTTCAGACAGCATGAAGGATCCTGACCCAAAACATTGTCTGCCCATTCCCTCCACAGATGCTGCCTGACCAGCTGAGTTCCTCCAGCAATTTCTGTTTTGCTCTGAACAGCATTTTTTGTCTTCAGACGGGTTTCGGCCCGAAACGTTGCCTATTTCCTTCGCTCCATAGATGCTGCTGCACCCGCTGAGTTTCTCCAGCTTTTTTGTGTACCTTCGATTCTCCAGCATCTGCAGTTCCTTCTTAAGCATTTTTTGTCTGTCTTCTTTGAAATTATTTTTGAACGGGTACATAGGAGGAGGGGGGGGGAGGGGTATATATATGGGGACATTTTTTTTTAGCATAATTAGCGTGTAGTTTGGAGGCAGAGTAGTAAATGAGTAATAATTCCATAATGTGTTGTGTCATTTTTTTAATTTTAATTTTTTTCTATGGATGTACGGAAAATTAATTATTTTTTCTATGTAAAGCGCTTTGGTTTAAACGCGAGTTGATTAAACACGTGTTATTAAATAAAATGTACTTACTAAAAAGATATCAGTCTAAACCTGCCCTACACGTGGGTCTGGGTAGCCGGAGGCTATCACATGATACAGGGAAATGAGTGCACCAATACGAGAACAGACACCGACATCTCCGCTTCCGTGACTGGAGAGAAGTTTCCCCCCAACTTTTGGGAAGGAAAGTTTGTTTGTGGCGCGCGGGGGGAGAGTGGGGGGAGGCGAGCGAGCTACGATGGACGAGGTCTGGCAGTATCAGTTCCGCATTATACTGCTGGGCGACTCCACCGTGGGCAAGTCGTCGCTGCTCAAGTGTTTCACCGGCGGCACCTTCAGCGAGGTGCAGGATCCCACGGTGGGGGTCGACTTCTACGCCCGCACGCTGGAAGTGGAGCCTGGTTGTCGGATCAAACTTCAGCTGTGGGACACGGCGGGTCAGGAGCGCTTCAGGTGAGTGTGGCCTCATCATTGAAGGCGATAGACACAAAGCCAGTGGTGGAATTTACTGAGTGTCTCCCGACCCATTCTCTCTAGAATTTAGAAGATTGAGAGGGGATCTTATAGAAACTTACAAAATTCTTAAGGGGTTGGACAGGCTAGATGCAGGAAGATTGTTCCCGATGTTGGGGAAGTCCAGGACAAGGGGTCACAGCTTAAGGATAAGTGGGAAATCCTTTAAAACCGAGATGAGAAGAGCTTTTTTCACACAGAGAGTGGTGAATCTCTGGAACTCTCTGCCACAGAGGGTAGTTGAGGCCACTTCATTGGCTATATTTAAGAGGGAGTTAGATGTGGCCCTTGTGGCTAAGGGGATCAGGGGGTATGGAGAAAAGGCAGGTACTGGATACTGAGTTGGATGATCAGCCATGATCATATTGAATGGCGGTGCAGGCTCGAAGGGCCGAATGGCCTACTCCTGCACCTATTGTCTATGTTTCTATGTTTCTATTCCTTCTCTCCAGAGATGCTGCCCGTCCCGTTGAGTTACTACAACATTTTGTGCCTAACCACAAATAATCTTGTGTAAGAAGAAACTGCAGATGCTGGTTTACACCGAATAAAGACACGGAATGCTGGAGTAACTCTGGACAGACAGCAGCATCCCTGGAGAGGAGGAATGGGTCCAAGAAGGAACTGCAGATGCTGGAAAATCGAAGGTGGACAAAAATGCGGGAGAAACTCAGCGGGTGCGGCAGCATCTATGGAGCGAAGGAAATAGGCAACGTTTCGGGCCGAAACCCCTTCTTCGGAGGAGGAATGGGCGACCCTTCTTCAGACTGAGAGACAGGGGAGAGAGAAACGAGAGATGTAGGCCAGATATACTGTAGGAATAAACCAGCATCTGCAGTTCCTTCCTGCACGTTTACAAAACAAGACACAAAATGCTGGAGTACTCACAGAAACAAGGAACTGCAGATGCTGGTTTACAAAACAAGACACAAAGTGCTGGAGTACTCACAGAAACAAGGAACTGCAGATGCTGGTTTACAAAAAAGACACACAATAAACAATAGAGTCTAGACGTGTTGTATCTCTAAAGTCCAGAGTCTAAAGTCAATCAGGCTAAACCAGAATATAAAGTTTGGCCTCTCTGCAAACTGGAGGTGACGATATGCATCGTAACACAGTGCTGGAGTGTTCTAGACACTAGACAATAGACAATAGGTGCAGGAGGAGGTCATTCGGCCCTTTGAGCCAGCACCGCCATTCAATGTGATCATGGCTGATCATCCCCAATCAGTACCCCGTTCCTGCCTTCTCCCCATATTCCCTTAACTCCGCTTTCAATAAGAGCTCTATCTAACTCTCTCTTGAAAGCATCAAGAGAACTGGTCTCCACCGCCCTCTGAGGCAGAGACTGCTGGAGTAACGGGTAGGAACAAGGACCTGCTGGCGCTGGTTTACAAAAAAAAAGACACAAAGTACTGGAGTAACTCAGCAGGTAAGGCAGCATCTCTGGAGAATGTAGATAGGTGATGTTTCAGGTCGGGACACTTCAGACTACACCCATTAGTTGCACTAAAGACTTGGAGCTTTGTTGCACTAGAATCATCGAGTCATACCGCAAGGAAACAGGCCATTCGGCCCAATGTGTCCATGCTAACCAAAATGCACCAATCTACACTAGTCCCACCTGCTCGTGGTTTGGTCCATATTCCCTCTAAACCTTTCCTATCCATCTACCTGTCCAGATGACTTTTAAGTGCAGTTTTAGTACCTGCCTCGACGACCCCCTCTGGCAGCTTGAGACATACATCCCCCACTCAAAAGTCACTTGGGCCGAAGGGCCTGTTTTCACGCTGTATGACTCAAAAGAAACATAGACAATAGGTGCAGGAGTAGAGGCCATTCTGCCCTTCGAGCCAGCACCGCCATTCAATGTGATCATGGCAGATCATCCAGAATCAGTACCCCGTTCCTGCTTTCTCCCCATATCCCCTGATTCCGTTAGTCCTAAGAGCTATATCCAACCCTCTCTTGAAAGCATCCAGTGAATTGGCCTTCTGTGGCCGAGAATTCCACAGATTCACAACTCTCTGGGTGAAAAGGTTTTTCCTAATTTCATTCCAAAATGGCTGACCCCTTATTCTTAAACTGTGAGACTTGGTTCTGGACTCCCCCAACATGGGGAACATTGTTCCTGCATTAACACTGATGCACCTGTTGTCTATTGTCTAGATATTGTTAACACTAATATGATGTGGGCTGCAAGAACATGTTGTGTGAAGTGCATTGGTGTGTTGCGTTTCCCTTTTAAGAAGCTAGTTTGTTTTGGTGGGTTGGGTTTATGATTGCTACAGTTTCCTCATTCTGGCTCCATGAAGTCACCAAACCACAGTATAGAGCCCGGCCCATAACACGCCTGGCAGTGGTCTGTGTGTTTACCAGGCTGCAGTTCTTTTCTCATTATAACAAACCCTCCTTTTTACTAAAGAAGGGTCCTGACCCGAAACGTCGCCTATCCACGTTCTCCAGAGATGCAGCCGGACAGCGCCAGAGACCCGGGTTCCATCCTGACCACGGGCGCTGTCTGTACAGAGTTTGTACGTTCTCCCCGTGGAACTGCGTGGGTTTCCTCTGGGTGCTCCGGTTTCCTCCCACACTCCAAAGACGTGCAGGTTTATAGGTTAATTGACTGCTGTAAAGGATATAACTACTGTACGGGTAATTGCTGGTCGGAGCGGACTCGATGGGCCGAAGGGTCTGTTTTCACCGTGCATCTCTAAACTAAACTGAATTTGCATTTTAACTGTGATGAAGTGTAAATAAACAATAGTTGACGTGGCCTCTGTTCAGTTTAGTTTATTGTCACGTGTACTGAGGTACAGTGAAAAGCTTTTTTGTTGCGTGCTATCCAGTCAGCGGAAAGACAATACATGATTACAACAGATACAGGATAAAGGTGATAGCGTTTAGTGGAAGGCTGGCACGGTGGCGCAGCGGTAGAGTTGCTGCCTCACAGCGCCAGAGACCCGGGTTCGATCCTGACTAGAGGTGCTGTCTGTACGGAGTTTGTACGTTCTCCCTGTGACCTGCGTGGGTTTTCTCCGGGTGCTCTGGTTTCCTCCCACACTTCAGAGACGTGCAGGTTTGTAGGTTGATCGGTTTGGTAAAATTGTAAATTGTCCCTGGTGTGTTGGGTAGTGTTACTGTATGGGGTGATCACTGGTCGGTGGGCCGAAGGGCCTCTTTCCGTGCTGTACCTCTAAACTAAACAAAGCAAGATAACGTCCAGAACTGAAGAACCAGTTTCTGTGCTGTATCTCGAAACTAAACAAAACGCTCTGATCCAAGCAAAACTTATCTTCAATAAAGGGAAGCTAGGAGGAACAAAATAAGGGGATAACATCATATCGTTTGGCACAGACTATGAAGGGCCTGTACAGGGTCTGCGCTGCCAGGGGTGGTGGTGGAGGGAGAGACGATAGTGGTTTAGATAAGTTTAATTTTGTTCAGAGGTAAAGCGTTGACACAGGCCCTTCGACTTGGAGTCCACGCCGACCAGCGATCCCTGCACACTATCATACACACTAGAGACAATTCACCATTATAGCCAGCCAACTGACTTACATACCTGTGTGTCTTTGGAGGAATCTGGAGGTCACGGGGAGAATGCACAAAGTCCGTACAGACAGCACCCGTAGTCAGGATCGAACCCGGGTCTCTGGCGCTGTGAGGCAGCAACTCTACCCGCTGTGCCATCGTGTTGTGCTGGGGAGAGGGGAGAAGAGGGAGTGACCAGGGTGCGATCAACAGCTGCTGGCCTTGTCAAGGCAGCGTGAGGTGTAGATAGAAACATAGAAACATAGAAATTAGGTGCAGGAGTAGAGGCCATCCGGCCCTTCGAGCCTGCACCGCCATTCAATATGATCATGGCTGATCATCCAACTCAGTATCCCATCCCTGCCTTCTCTCCATACCCCCTGATCCTCTTAGCCACAAGGGCCACATCTAACTCCCTCTTAAATATAGCCAATGAACTGTGGCCTCAACTACCCTCTGTGGCAGAGAGTTCCAGAGATTCACCACTCTCTGTGTGAAAAAAGTTCTTCTCATCTCGGTTTTAAAGGATTTCCCCCTTATCCTTAAGCTGTGACCCCTTGTCCTGGACTTCCCTAACATCGGGAACAATCTTCCTGCATCTAGCCTGTCCAACCCCTTAAGAATGTTGTAAGTTTCTATAAGATCCTCCCCTCAATCTCCTAAATTCTAGAGAGTATAAACCAAGTCTATCCAGTCTTTCTTCATAAGACAGTCCTGACATCCCAGGAATCAGTCTGGTGGGGTGGGGTCCATGGAAGGGAGGTTGGGGGGTGGTCTGGGCTGCGTCCACAATTCTCTGCAATTTCTTGTTCCCAAACCGTGCTGTGATGATATAAAGCTTTCTATGGTGCATCTGTAGGAGTTGGAGAGAGTTGTTGGCGACGGCCGAACTTCCTGAGCCTTCTGAGGAAGTATCTCCTGGTGTCTCATCTTCCGACTGGTTGTGTTTCAGGTCCATCACCCGCTCCTACTTCCGCAACTCGGTGGGGGGTCTGCTGCTGTTCGACGTGACCAACCGCCACTCGTTTGAGAACGTCCGTGAGTGGCTGAAGGAGGTGGACGCCCACGTGTTCCCCAACAAGACCATCTTCGTGCTGGTGGGCCACAAGAGTGACCTGGTGGAGGAGCGGCAGGTGTCGCGGGGTGAGGCCGAGGCGCTGGCCGCTGCCCTGGGACTGAACTACCTGGAGACGTCGGCCAAGAACAGCAGCAACGTGGAGGAGGCTTTCACCAAGCTGACCGCCTGCATCTACCAGTCGATGAAGGAGGGCGACATCGCGCTGGAGGACGGCTGGGACGGAGTCAAACGCGGATTCAACCCGACCGCCGTGGACCGGGCCAAGGACGAAAAGACCAGTGACTGCAGCTGCTGACTTGAACGGCGGAGTAGACCTGATGGGCCGAATGGCCTAATTCTGCTCCGATAACTTTCTTTCAGACTAAACCTTCCGTGGGGTTCAGGGTCGAACCTGAACATCACTTATCCGAGTCCTCCACGGATGCTGTCTGACCAGCTGCGTTACTCCACCACTTTGTGTCCTTCAATATAAATCAGTCACTAGTAACATGTGCGACTTCATCGACAATAAACTGTACAGCAAGCTTAGTTTAGATAGTGTGGGAAACATAGAAACATAGAAAATAGGTGCAGGAGTAGGCCATTCGGCCCTTCGAGCCTGCACCATTCGCCATTCAATATGATCACGGCTGATCATCCAACTCAGTATCTTGTACCTGCCTTCTCTCCATACCCCCTGATCCCTTTAGCCACAAGGGCCACATCTAACTCCCTCTTAAATATAATCAATGAACTGTGGCCTCAACTACCTTCTGTGGCAGAGAATTCCAGAGATTCACCACTCTCTGTGTGAAAAATGTTTTTCTCATCTTTTCTATATGTTTCTATAAGATCCTCCTCGTCCTTCCAGTGAATGCAAGCTTCTCTCCAGAGATGCTGCCTGACCCGCTGAGTTTACGCCAGCATATTTTTTTTTCAAATAGATGTGTCTGTCTTTCATACATTGAGGAAACCAGGCCGAAGAAGGATTGGTTGGTGAGAATGTAAACAGGAGGCAGAATACTGGGTCTAGCAGCCAATTGTGTGAACACATTATACGTCTAGCGTAGATCATCCAACTCAGTGTCCTGTACCTGCCTTCTCTCCATACCCCCTGATCCCTTTAGCCACAGAGGTCACATCTAACTCCCTCTTAAATATAACCAATGAACTGTGGCCTCAACTAGTTTCTGTGGCAGAGAATTCCACAGATTCACCACTCTCTGTGTGAAAAAGTGTTTTTCTCATCTCAGTCCTAAAGGATTTCCCCTTTATCCTTAATACTTCATCGACAATAAACTGTACAGCAAGCTTAGTTTAGTTTAGAGAGACAGTGTGGGAACAACCTCTTCGACCCACCGATCCTCACACACAAAATCTACCCTACACATTAGGGACAATTTACAGAAGTAAATTCATCTGCAGGTCTTTGGGATGTGGGAGGAAACCGGAGCACCCGGAGAAATCCCACGCAGTCGCAGGGAGACAGTGTGGGATTTGCCACCATTTCCCCATATGTTTTTATGAGCTTCACTGTGACAATTTTAACCGTATCTATTTAGAATATAGAACAGCACAGCAACGGGCCATTTGGGCCACGAGTTATTACATCGGATGGAAGCTTCATACCAAATCTCGTTGTACCTCTGTGCAATGACAATAAAAGATATTATTATTAATATTATTATTATTAGTATTATTACAAGGTCTGTGCCAAACATGCTGCCAAGACTAACACATCTGCATGCATATAATCCATATCCTTATCATTTTTTTCCCATCACGTCCCAATTTTTTTCAGTTTAGTTTAGAGATACAGCGTGGAAACAGACCCACCGAGCCCGCACTGA
Organism: Leucoraja erinaceus; assembly: GCF_028641065.1. Classification (NCBI taxonomy): domain Eukaryota; kingdom Metazoa; phylum Chordata; class Chondrichthyes; order Rajiformes; family Rajidae; genus Leucoraja; species Leucoraja erinaceus. The sequence goes on along the minus strand of NC_073402.1, from coordinate 30,418,360 downwards.
CCAGCAAACCCCGCACATTAACACTGTCGTACACACACTAGAGACAATGTTTTTACATTTATGCCAAGCCTATAGACCTGCACGTCTTTGGAGTGCAGGAGGTAAACCAAAGATCTCGGAGAAAACCCACGCTGGTCTCGGGGAGAAGGTACAAACTCCGTACAGACAGCACCCGTAGTCGGGATCGAACCCGGGTCTCTGCCGCTGTAAGGCAGCAACTCTACCACTGCGCCATTATGCTGCCCTCTTGTTCTTCAAATAAAAACTCCAGAGAGTTGAAGGGAGTTTGTTATTGTTTCCAAGAAAGCAAAAGTGACAAAACGCTCTGGTTTTGTGAATAATATCCTCTATTTTAAATCCATATTGTTGATGTCGCTGATGGGATTGGCCATTAGACTTGTTCAAGAGAGCCGGAGTAACTGACACCCAACTTTGGGTGGAAGTACATCCACAATCACACCTCACTTTTAAATCCCTACTCCTACAGATCTGTACATTGTTAACGGCTCGATTGTAATCATGTATTGTCTTTCCGCTGACTGGTTAGCACGCAACAGAAGATGTTCACTGTACCTCGGTACACGTGACAATAAACTAAACTGTGAATGCTGGTTTACACCAAAGACAGACACAAAAAGTCTGGAGTAACTCAGCGGGTCAGACAGCATCTCTGGAGAAAAGTTTAGCTCAGTTTAGTTTATTGTCACGTGTTCCGAGGTCCAGTGAAAAGCTTTTTGTTGCGTGCTAACCAGTCAGCGGAAAGACAACACATGATTACAATCGAGCCGTTCACTATGTACAGATACATGATAAGGGAATAACGTTTATGGCAAGGTAAAACCAGTCAGATCCGATCAAAGATAGTTCGACGGTCACCAATGAGGTAGATAGTAGTTCAGGACTGCTCTCTGGTTGTGGTAGGATGGTTCAGTTGCCTGATAACAGCCGGGAAGAAACTGTCCCTGAATCTGGAGGTGTGTGCGTTTTTACACTTCTGTACCTCTTGCCCGATGGGAGAGGGGAGAAGAGGAGAAACATAGAAAATAGGTGCAGGAGTAGGCCATTCGGCCCTTCGAGCCTGCACCGCCATTCAATATGATAATGGCTGATTCAATATGATGATGCCATTAACAGGATAGTGAAGACAGCCAGCAGGATCAATGGTGCCCCACTCCCTTTCCTGTTGGAGATCTATAAGATGTGGAGCATCAGCAGAGCCATCTCCATTATTAAGGACCCCTATCACCCATCACAACATCTTCTCCATTCTGCCATCCGGGAAGAGATACAGGAGCTGTACCCAGCTCCACAGCTTCTTCCCACAGGCAATAAGACTGGTTAACGGACTGTGTCCCCTCCCCATATATCATACACCAACACATCTAACCTCGCCCATACTTTGACAGCTAGGCACCTGTCAAAGCAAAGCCACTGTTCGGTCTGAATGTCTGTTTTTATTTCAATTTTAGGCCAATTTTAGATATGGTAATTTTTTTTTTTTTTTAAAGCTATATGTATTTATTCTGTTTTTATTAACTGCACTGATGGGAACTGATTGAAAAACATTTTTTTCATTTCATCTGTGTATGTAAGTACTCAGTTAAAATGACATTAAAGTAACTACTGAAATACTGAATATGATCATGGCTGATCATCCAACTCAGTATCCCGTACCTGCCTTCTCTCCATACCCCCTGGTCCCTTTAGCCACAATGGCCACATCTAACTCCATCTTGAATATAGCCAATGAACTGTGTGGCCTCAACTACCTTCTGTGGCAGAGAATTCCACAGATTCACTACTCTCTGTGTGAAAAATGTTTTTCTCATCTTGGTCCTAAAAGATTTCCCCCTTTATCCTTAAACTGTGACCCCTTGTTCTGGACTTCCCCAACATTGGGAACAATCTTCCTGCATCTAGCCTGTCCAACCCCTTAAGAATTTTGTAAGTTTCTATAAAATCCCCCCTCGTCCTTGATTGTGCTTCTGTGGAGTGAGCCAGAGGCATCATCTCTGGAGACAAGGGATGGGTGACGAATTGGATCGAGACACTTTGTTCAGACTGAGAGTCAGGGGAGAGGGAATCTAGTGGTATGAAAGGGTACAGACTAAATCTTGAAAAGGCACAGAATAAATAGAGCTTGTATACTGTGATCCTGTTATTCAACAATGAGGTGAGATTATATTAAAGTTAATCTGAGCATTAACAATAGGGATGATGTTTTGCCAAGGACTTTGTGGGCTTTTATGCTCCTTAGGCCATTTGGAAAGGGACATGTTTTTACTTAAAAATATCAGTCAGCAGGTTATTCTGGTAAAAATGGCTATTCTGTTAAATGTCACTGAAGATCGACACAAAGTGTTGGTGGTAACACAACGGGTCAGGCAGCATCTCTGGAGAAAAACAATGAGCGTTTAGTTTAGAGATACAGCACGGAAACAGGCCCTTCAGCCCACCGAGTCCGCGCACATTAACACTATCCTACACACTCACTTTTTCATTTATACATGCACGTCTTTGGAGTGCGGGAGGAAACCGAAGATCTCGGAGAAACCCCACGCAGGTCACGGGGAGAAGGTACAAACTCCGTACAGACAGCAGCCGTAGTCGGGATCGAACCCGGGTCTCTAGCGCTGCGAGGCAGCAACTCTACCGCTGCACCACTGGGACCCTTCGTCAGACTGTCAATGAATATTTGATAGAAAGAACAATCACGTCGGTTTATGGAAAATAACACCTCCATGAGATCACCTCCCCAGCCTCCTGCCCACCACAGACTGCATGGAATTGCAGACGGTGTCGAATACCTTCTCTAAAGGTAGACACTCAGTGACAACCAGTGATGGTGATTGTACATCAAGATACAGATACAGCGGGTGAGGCAGCTTCTATGGAGAGAAGGCATTGGCGACCTTTCGGGGAGTCTGAAGAAGGGTCTTGACCCGAAACATCACCTATTCCTTCTCTCCATAGATGCTGCCTCGCCAGCTGAGTTTGTCCAGTATTTTGTGTCTACCTTCGATTTTACCAGCATCTGCAGTTCTTTCTTAAACATTGACCTCTAACTTCAAGTATCCCTTGCTTTCCCTCTCTCTCCATCCTTCCCCCTTCCCAGTTCTCCGACCAGTCTGACTGTCTCCGACTACATTTTATCCCCGTTTGTTTTGTTGTCACCTTTCCCAGCTAACTCTGATCTACTCGGCATTTCCCTTGATCACCATTCCCTTTGTCCAATTTTTCACACCCTACACTTCCTTATCAATGTATCTCCCTCTCCCCTGACTCGCAGTCTGAAGAAGGGTCTCGACCCGAAACGTCACCCATTCCTTCTCTCCAGAGATGCTGCCTGGCCCGCTGAGTTACTCCAGCATTCTGTGTCTAGCGTTTTAAAACCAGCATCTGCAGTTCCTTCAAACACAGAAGATGCAAAATCCCGCACGGTGGCGCAGCGGTAGAGTTGCTGCCTTGATAGCGTCAGAGACCCGGGTTCGATCCTGACTTGTGCTTGTCTGAAGATTCTACTCGACAAAACCGTTCCATTTCTGCCCAAAAAGATGGCAAGATGCTCCTTTTTGCTCCTCAAGATGCTCGTTCAGTTATTTAAAATTAAATTGATAGCCAAGAAACCCACAAAAAATTTAATAAAAGACCAGTCCTCCAAGCTTAACCTCTCCAGTCCTCCAGAACGAGGGGTCACACAGTTTGAGGATAAGGGGAAAATCTTTTAGGACTGAGATGAGAAAAACATTTTTCACACAGAGAGTGGTGAATCTGTGGAATTCTCTGCCACAGAAGGTAGTTGAGGCCACAGTTCATTGGCTATATTTAAGAGGGAGTTAGATGTGGCCCTTGTGGCTAAAGGGATCAGAGGGTATGGAGAGAAGGCAGGTACGGGATACTGAGTTGGATGATCTTGAACCATGAACATATTGAATGGCGGTGCAGGCTCGAAGGGCCGAATGGCCTACTCCTGCATCTAATTTCTATGTTTCCCAATGGCAGGAGTGAAATGAGAGCGTGGCCTGGGTGGTGTGTGTCTTTGATGATGATATGGTTCTTGAACCATATTATCTTCTCAGGGTGTGATTTCTCTTCACATTAAGAAGCTACAAGTTGAATTGGAATAATCTAAATTTGCAGCAAACATCAGAAAGACAGTCATTTTATGGTGAGTGAAAAGTCCTGAGAGAACTTCACAACTCTCTCCTGCACCTATTTTCTATGTTTCTAACCGTTTAAGAAGGAACTGCAGATGTTGGAAAATCGAAGGTAGACAAAAATGCTGGAGAAACTCAGCGGGTGCAGCAGCATCTGTGGAGCGAAGGAAATAGGCAACGTTTCGGGACGAAACCCGAAGGGTTTCGGCCCGAAACGTTACCTATTTCCTCCCTGAAGGGTTTTGGCCCGAAACGTTGCCTATTTCCTTCCTGAAGGGTTTTGGCCCGAAACGTTGCCTATTTCCTTCGCTCCATAGATGCTGCTGCACCCGCTGAGTTTCTCCAGCATTTTTGTCTACCTCCAAGCTTAACTAATCAGTGATAAAAGTGGGCAAAAATTCAGATTCAATTTTAATTGTCATTGTCAGTGGACAGTACAGAGACAACGAAATGCATTTAGCATCTCCCTTGAAGAGCGACATAGCAAACGCTGGAGTAACTCCGCGATTTCACGAGGCAGCATCTCTGGAGAGACCCTTCTTCAGTGATATTCGTCCTCTGGAAATGAAATTCCATTCACATTGCATCCAATCCCCTTATCTCCTGTGATGGAGTTCCTTTGGAAAATTTGAAAGTGATTGCCATTGGCTAATCTCAGCAGCAGCAGCAGCAGCAGCAGCAGCAATCTCTGTGTTAAATTGGCAAACTGAGTTGAATTGAATCTCGTTTCAAATGAGTTCCTCCGGAGGGAGGACGCTGGCTGCTCGCTTTGCCTTTCGTCTCGACGCTATGGGCCAGACGCTGCCCACTCTGGGTGCAGTTTCCAAACTCAGAAACAAGCGAACAAACTTGGAGAAGGTCATTTGTCAATTCCGGGTGATCCTGGTGGGCGAGTCGGGAGTGGGCAAGACTTCTATCGTGCATCGCCTGACAGAGGGGACCTTCAAAGAGGAGCTGCAGAAAACCATCGGAGTGGATTACTACATCCACATGCTGGAGACGCCGGCAATCTATCGAGTCAAGCTTCAAGTCTGGGACACAGCGGGGGAAAAAGAACTCGGGTTCGTTTTTATCTTCCATTCCTTCTCTCCAGAGACGCTGCCTGTCCCGCTGAGTTACTCCAGCATTTTGTGTGTGTCTCGTTGCTTTTAAACCCACTCCTGCAGCTGTGTTTGTTGGTTTGATTGAAACATAGTAAATAGGTGCAGGAGGAGGCCATTCGGCCCTTCGAGCCAGCACCGCCATTCATTGTGATCATGGCTGATCATCCCCTATCAATAACCAGTGCCTGCCTTCTCCCCATATCCCTTGACTCCACTAGCCCCTAGAGCTCTATCTAACTATTTTTTTTGTTTTTTGTTTTGTTTATTAGAAGTTAATACAGTACAAAACAGTACAGTGGAACCTAACTTTAGGTGCCAACTATGTCATATCTAACTCTCTCTTAAATCCATCCAGTGACTTGGCCTCCACTGGCCTCTGTGGCAGGGAATTCCACAAATTCACAACTCTCTGGGTGAAAAAGTTTTTTCTCACCTCGGTCTTAAATGACCTCCCCTTTATTCTAAGACTGTGTGTGGCCCCTGGTTCTGGACTCGCACCAACATTGGGAACATTTTTCCTGCATCTAGCTTGTCCAGTCCTTTTATAATTTAATATGTTTCTATAAGAACCCCCCCCTCATCCTTCTAAACTCCAGTGAATAACTCCGGTGAAGTAAGGAGGAATCTTAGAAAAAGATCTTTGGTAGAAATGGTCTTAAGTGTGTTGAGGGGGGGGAGGGGGGCGGTCACAAAGTGCTGGTGTAACTCAGCGGGACAGGCAGCCTCAAAAATATTCTTTCAATAGAATTCCAAATTTCCTGGAATTTGATGGTGTTTCCTGTAATTTTCAAAATTGCTTCCTGCCTGCTATTTGTTGGGTTTCTTTTGCGGGCACACGTTGACAACACAAAGCAAAACAAGGCAAAACAGAAGGTAGACAAAATTGCTGGAGAAACTCAGCGGGTGCGGCAGCATCTATGGAGCGAAGGAAATAGGCAACGTTTCGTCCCGAAACGTTGCCTATTTCCTTCGCTCCATAGATGCTGCCGCACCCGCTGAGTTTCTCCAGCAATTTTGTCTACCTTCGATTTTCCAGCATCTGCAGTTCCTTCTTGAACAAGGCGAAACAGATCTATGCAACAACACCGTATCTGCCTGCATCTGTTACTCACTTGTACAGTGTTATGCAAGGCGGCTTTCGTTGCCTCCAACAGCTTTAGTTGCCATCGTTTTTTCAACCTGCTCTGTGTATCTCAGTCTCCTCCCCCCCCCCCCCCCCCCCACCCCCCTCCCTCCGCCCCTCTCCCTCCTGCCTTTCAGCCCCTTGACCCCACCCAAGGTTCTGTAACATTAAGGCCAATCCCACTTTCCACTGGTAATTTTTCACCTCCAGGCTTATCCAGAATTCTACCACTGCCTGAAAAAATAATCAAAGGCTCAACTTCCACTGAGAAAGAGAATTCCAAAGACTCGATGTTATACGATAATTTTTTCTGAACAGTCTGTGACCAATGGCGCTGTGGCCATAACACTACATTTAAAACCCTTAACGCTGCAGCCGGTAGCGCTACATTTAGAACCCATAGCGCTGCAGCCAACAGCTCTTTGTTTAAATTCCCAGGCGTTAAACAGACAGCGTTCGGTTTAAACCTTTGAGCACTAAACGGGCAGTGCTGTATGTATTACCTTTACACCCCTTCACGGGCTAGATGCGGACATTTCACGAAATTTCACAAAATTATTCAATTTCCCTAAAATTGCTCGAAGACAACCAGAATTTCCTGAATTTTGGGCAATTTCCTTCAAAGTAGCAACACTGATCTGTGGAGAACATGGATACGTGATGTGTCTGAGGTAATCTGTTTAGTTTACTGTCACGTGTGCCGAGGTACAGTGAAAAGCTTTTGTTACGTGTTATCCAGTCAGCAGAAAGGCAATACATGATTACAACTGTAGAAACATGATTGCAAAAGAAAGAACTGCAGATGCTGGAAAAATCGAAGATAAACAAAAATGCTGGAGAAACTCAGCGGGTGCAGCAGCATCTATGGAGTGAAGGAAATAGGCAACGTTTCGGGCCGAAACCCAAAGGGTTTCGGCCCGAAACGTTACCTATTTCCTTCCTGAAGGGGTTTGGCCCGAAACCTTGTCTATTTCCTTCGCTCCCGAAACGTCATCTATTCCTTCACTCCATAGATGCTGCCTCGCCCGCTGAGTTTCTCCAGCGTTTTTGTCTACATGAGTACAATCGATCAATCTACAGTGTACAGATACATGATGAGGGAATAATGTTTACTGCAAGGTAAAGCCAGCAAAGTCCGATCAAGGATAGTCCGAGGGTCTCCAATGAGGTAGATAGTAGTTCAGGACTGCTCTCTGGTTGTGGTGGGATGATTCAGTTGTCTGATAGCAACTGGGAAGACACTGTCCCTGAATGTGGAGGGAGGTCTCGGTTGGAGGTTGTGTCAGTGCTGGTAAGGGATGGGAGGGAGTATGAGGAGAGAGAGAGGGGTTCCAGATACAGTGAAGGAAAGGGGGCCAAGCAATACTGCATGCATGTAAGAAGATGTAAGGGTGGGCAGCGATTAAAGAAGGGCAGGGAATCATTGAATGAGAGGACATTCCAGGATGGGGAAGATTGTGTGTGTGTGTGTGTGTCAATAGACAATAGGTGCAGGAGTAGACCATTCGGCCCTTCATTAGTCATTAGTGTGTGTCGGTTTAGTTTATTGTCACGTGTACTGAGGTACAGTGAAATGTTTAAGAAAGAACTGCATATGCTGGAATAATCGAAGGTAGACAAAAAGCTGGAGAAACTCAGCGGGTGAGTACAGTGAACAGCTTTTTGTTGTGTGCTAACCAGTCAGCGGAAAGACAACACATGATTACAATTGAGCCGTCCACAGTGTACAGACACATGATAAAGGGAATATCGTAAATAACATTTAGTGCAAGATAATGCCAGTACCCATCAAAGATTGTCTGAGGGTTTCCAATGAGGTAGATAGTAGTTCAGGACTGCTCTCTGGTTGTTGGTTGGGTGTGCATGTGTGTTAGTGATCCATGGAGCAGTGTGTGTTCTGCAGTTGACTTGGGGCCCCTTTACAGTTGGACCAAGAACTCCCTTATGATGTCTTCACTTTCCTGGTGAAAGACTTTGAGGTTTGTGTAAGACCTTATAGAAACTTACAAAATTCTTAAGGGGTTGGACAGGCTAGATGCAGGAAGATTGTTCCCGATGTTGGGGAAGTCCAGGACAAGGGGTCACAGCTTAAGGATAAGGGGGAAATCCTTTAAAACCACAGATGAGAAGAACTTTTTTCACACAGAGAGTGGGCCCATCTCTGGAACTCTCTGCCACAGAGGGTAGTTGAGGCCAGTTCATTGGCTATATTTAAGAGGGAGTTAGATGTGGCCCTTGTGGCTAAGGGGATCAGGGGGTATGGAGAGAAGGCAGGTACGGGATACTGAGTTGGATGATCAGCCATGATCATATTGAATGGCGGTGCAGCCTCGAAGGGCCGAATGGCCTACTCCGGCACCTAATTTCTATGTTTCTATGTTCTATGTTTCTATGTAAGCATTTTCCCACTTGGGACTCTGTGGACCTGAATGTTGTCCCTCTGATAATCTTGCCAGGAGTGAGGGTTGCCTGAATTATTTGTGTAATCAGTCACGTTCACAAGTCATAGAACTAGAATTAGGCCATTCGGCCCATCGAGTCCACTCCACAATTCAATCATGTCTGATCTCTGCCTCCTAATCCCATTTTCCTGCCTTCTCCCCATAACCCTTGACATGCGTTATAATCAAGAATATGTCTATCGTTGCCTTAAAAATATCAAAGATAAACACAAAAAGCTGGAGTAACTCAGTGGGACGGGCAGCATCTTGGGAGAGAAAGAATGGGTGACATATTGGCCTGAAATTCCTTCTCTCCAGAGATGCTGTCTGTCCCGCTGAGTTACTCCAGCTTTCTGTGTCTATCTTCCGTTTAAACCAGCATCTGCAGTTCCTTCCTATGCCTTAAAAATATCCATTGACTTGGCCTCCACAGCTCTATGTGGCAATGAATTCCACAGATTAACTACCCTCTGATTCAAGAAGTTCCTCCTCATTTCCTTTCTAAAAGAGCGCCCTTTAATTCTGAGGCTGTGACCTCTGGTCCTAGACTCTCCCACCAGTGGAAACATCCTCTCCACATCCACTCTAAGTGTGCCTATGCAGGTCTGTGCAGTCTGAGGAAGGGTCCCGACCAGAAATGGCATCTGTCATAGAGTGTGGAAACAGGCCCTTTGGCCCAACTTGCCTATGCTGACCAACATGTCCCATGACCAACACTCTTGCCCGTTGTCCATTCCCTCCTCGGATGTTTTCTGACTCGCTGAGTTCCTCCAGTACTTTACGTTTTGCACAAGGTTCCAGCATCTGCAGTTTCTTGTGTCTCCATCTGTTTTGTGGATCTTTCTCCGAAATTTTGCGAAATTAGGAACGTTATTAAGAAACTTAATATCACAAATCTAAACTCCTGGGGGGAGGGGTTGGATTGGAAAAGCAGATGATGGGTCACTTCTGTTTTGTGGAGATATTGTTGGTCACTAAAGGAAAATGGTTGCAGGAAACTATTTGCAGAAATAACACACCATTGGATCCAAACAAAAGGGGACCTGACTAAACTGCAGATAAATCAGGAATTCAGTAATCTCTTGGTTCAGGATGAAATTCTTGACATTCTTCCAATGTCATTCTTTATGATTTGTTATGCTTTCTCTCCAGCAGGCATGAAGTGTGGAGCAAACTTGTGCTTTTAACAACTTTACTTTGTGCTTTTTTAATATTTTATTTAAGAATTTTTTTTTTATTTTTTTTTTTTCCGTTTTTATTTTCCGCGTGAAATGTTTAAGTTTTTATGTGCGATGCTCCGGTATTCCCTGGGAAACGTCTTGTCATTTTGCACTGTACAACTGTTGCTTTGCAAGATGACATAAAGGATGATACTGGTAATATCAATTGCATAAAATTTAATGGAGCATTTTAAACCCAAACTGATTTTTTTTTCTTTGAAGTGCTATCCTTATTAACTCTCTGCATCTCCTCTTTTCCCACTCTTTTTTTTTTTTTAAAGCATTTCCCTCTGCCTATTGCAAAGGCTTGTATAAATATTCACCTTTTTGATCAAGATTTTGCAACCTATCCAAAATTTCTTGGCATTAAATTATTTCGGTAACACTCCTTCATGTTTCCCTTGGCTAAAAGTGCTGAAGAAGAAGGGTCTCGACCCGAAACGTCGCCTATTCCTTCGCTCCATAGATGCTGCAGCACCCGCTGAGTTCCTCCAGGATTTTTGTCTACCTGTATGAACACGTTGTTTTTGCTGTTGGGTTTGTCTGACTGGTTTTCAGTGATGCATTTGATAAAGTCCCTTATGGTGGGCTGATCCAGATGATTAACCTGCAAGGAATCCACAGTGACTTGGTCTTTGCATTCTGAACGAGTTTACTTAGGTGATCAAGGGTTGCGATGCAAGGGTGTTGTTCCAAGCTGGCGATCGGTGACCAGTGGAATTCTGCAGGGGTCAGTGCTGGGACCTCTGTTTGTCTGATGTATATAAATGACTTGGGCATAAATGTAGAAGGAGTGGTGAGTTAGTTTGCAGACAACATCAAACTTGGTGGAGTTGTGAAGGAGACTGTCAAAATATACAGGGGGATATACGTCAAACACAGAATTGGCAAATGGGGTTTAATTCGAGTGTGTTCAAAGTGAGGTGTTGCACTTTGGGAGATTGAATGCAAGGGAAAAATGAACAGTTAATGACAATGCAGGAGTAGGCCATTCGGCCCTTCAAGCCAAAACTAGTTCATCAGGCTGTCAGCAGAACTATGAGGCTTCCCCTGAATCTGGATGTGTGCGTTTTCACACTTCTATACACCTTCACCCCACTCCCATCGGGCAAGAGGTATACAAGTGTGAAAACGCACACCTCCAGATTCAGAAGGTAGACAAAAATGCTGGAGAAACTCAGCGGGTGAGGCAGCATCTATGGAGCAAAGGAAATAGGCAACGTTTCGGGTCGAGACCCTTCTTCAGACTCCAAGTTCTCCTCCAGATTCAGGGACAGTTTCTTCCCAGCTGTTATCAGGCAACTGAACCATCCGAGCACAACCAGAGAGCAGTGCTGAACTACTATCTACCTCATTGGTGACCCTTGGACTATCCTTGATTGGGTTTTACCTTGCACTAGATGTGATTCCCTTATCATGTATCTGTACACAGTAATTGGGTCTCGATTGTAATCATGTATTGTCTTTCCGCTGACTGGTTAGCACGCAACAAAGGCTTTTCACTGTATTCAGGTACATGTGACAATATACAAATCTAAATTCATTGACTCTTGCTCATGTGATCAGACCATTTGATTTGATTTTTTTTTTTTTTTAAAGGACAATTACACAATCCCATCTCCAGATCATGCTTGGTGGTTTGCTGGTGTTTGACATAACCAATCGTCATTCTCTAGACTACATCAGGAGCTGGCTGGATGAGTGCGGTGATGTGTTTGACCAAGGTCAGTGTGTCTTCCTTCTCGTTGGCCACAAGTGCGACTTGTCAGCTGAAAGGACGGTGCCAAAAGAGGAAGCGGAGCAAGTGGCTGCGGACTTGGGCATGGGATACATCGAGACTTCTGCCAAAGACGGCACTAACATACAGGGAGCCTTTCACACACTGGCGTCTTCCATCGCTGAGCTGGTGAAATCTGAAGTCGACGCGGGAATTAGCGAAACACAACGTCTTGTCCTCCTCAATCGATGACAACGTTCATCTTTGTGGGTCGTGGGGGGCATCTCTGGAGAGAAAGAACTGGTGACGTTTCGGGTCCTCAGAATGAGAGTCCGGGGGGAGGGAGACTAGAGATATGGAAAGGCATGGTGTGAAAAGGACACATCAAAGCAGATAACGATGACGGAAATGTTGACTGGGGATGTTGACTGGGGATGAAAGGTGATAATGAGGCACACAAACACGACTTTTAATCAACAGGACAGTGAAACTAGTTGGAAATCTAGGGTGGGGGAGGGATGGAGAGGGAGGAAAAGCGAGGGTTACTTGAATTTAGAGAAGTCAACATTTATACCGCTGGGTTGCAAGCTGGCCGAGGGCCTCTCCCCCACCCTAGTTCTCCATCTAGTTTCACTGTCCTCCTGGTTAATTTCACTGGTTGTCAGCTTCCCCTCAGCCAACATCTACATTACCTTGTTTAAGAAGGAACTGCGGATGCTGGAAAATCGAAGGTAGACAAAAGTGCTGGAGAAACTCAGCGGGTGCGGCAGCATTTATGGAGCGAAGGAAATGGGCAACGTTTTGGGTTGAAACCCTTCTTCAGATTGAAGAAGGGTTTCGTCCCGAAATGTTGCCTATTTCCTTCGCTCCATAGATGTTGCTGCACCTGCTGAGTTTCTCCAGCACTTTTGTCTATCTGCATTACCTTGATCATCGTCTGCTTTGATCTGTTGTTTTCACACCTTGTACCCTTCCATATTCCCCTGACTCTCAGTCTGAAGAAAGGTCTCTACCCAAAACGTCACCCATTCTTTCTCTCCAGAGATGCTGCCTGTCCCCGCTGAGTTGCTCCAGCATTTTGTGTCCATCTTCGGTGTAACCTGGCATCTGCAGTTCCTGCCTACACATTCGGCTTGGTGCCAGCTAGTTTTGATGCTGGTCGAAGATAGACACGAAATGCTGGAGTAACTCAGCGGGACAGACAGGCAGCATCTCTGGAGAGAAGGAATGGGTGACGTTTTGGGTTGATGCTGGTTCATTGCTGGTATAATGCATTATTTGACTGACAATGTTAAACGGGCTGGAAGTTGATACGCCCGGTCAAACACAGTTGTTTCTCAACCAGCAGCTGGGTTGGGGTTGAGATTGAGAGACCATTTAATGACTAAATTAACCAAGATGACTACCCATTCTATTTATAGGTGTGAAGTCTTTAGGTGTTAGGTATGAAGAAGGGCCTCAACCAGAAACCACACTCATTCCTTCTCCCCAGAGATGCTGCTTGTCCCGTTGAGTACTCCAGCATCTTTGGTGTAGACCAGCATCTGCAGTTCCTTCCTACACACTGTTTCTATGTGATTTTATTTCTTTTCACCACATTCAGATTTGGTGACTGGGATTTCTTTCATATTACTGATTAAATGGAAAATCAAAAGAATACAGATATTGGAAATCAGAAATATAAATGGAAAATGGTGGAACAACTCGAGTACGGCAACTTCTGTGTAGAGAAAAACAGTTGAAGTTTCAACCTGAAACGTGAACTGATTTTTATTTCCATTGATGCTGCTTGATCAGTTTTCCTATCATTTTAGTTTTCATTTTTGGATATTATTTCAATATCTTCCAAGTGTTAAAGTTCACAAAGGCAGTAGTAGTTATTAAAAGTTAAAACACTCTAGTTCCTGCTCAGGAAAATGCTATTTTAAAAATTCCAAATGCAAATATTTTAGATGCAAAAAATCATCAAACCTTGTTTCATGAACTTTTAAATGTTTCTCAACTGTGTTGTGATATTTAACTGAAACCCATATATTTGCTACTTTATGCAAGTTAATTCACTTTATTAATTTTAACAATTATTTGTACGTTGTTAATTACTAGTTTGAAAATAAAATTGATCTAAACAGATCTCCAGCAAGTCTATTTTCTGTTGAGATTAAACATTGGACAAAATGATTGATTTTTACAGTTTTGTTTCTAGTCCAACACAATCTGGTAAGCACAAATTAATTTGAATGATTAATGCCTCTTTGATTAGTTATAATTTATTCGATTTCCACGGCGTTTTGTTTAGTTTTGAGACGCAGCGCGGAAACAGGCCCTTCTGCCCGTGCCGACCAGCGATCACCTTGTGTACACACTATCTTACACACTAGGGACAATTTACTATCTTACCAAACCCACCTGTATGTCTTTGGCGTGTGGAAGGAAACCGGAGCACCCGGAGAAAACACAAGCGGTCACAGGGAGAACGTGGAAACTCCGTACAGACAGCACCCAAAGTCGGGATCAAATCCAGGTCTCTGGTGCTGTAAGGCAGCAACTCTACCGCTGTGCCACCTGCAGCGCTCAAGGTAAATTTAAAGAACAAATCAATTGCCTCTTTGAAAGTTACTTAAACTGAATCCAACCCATCACTTCAAACTTAGTTGAAAATATAACTCTGTTATTTGTGTTTTTAATCTTTTTTGGGGCATGGATAGGGTTGAAGGTCACATTTTTTCGCCTGGGGTGGAAATGCCAAAGGCTAGAGGGCATAGCTTGAAGGTGGTGGAGGGCAAAATTTAAAGGAGATGTGCGGGCAAGTTATTTTTATGCGGAGAATGTTTAAGAAGGGACTGCAGATCGAAGGTAGACAAAAATGCTGGTGAAACTCAGTGGGTGAGGCAGCATCTATGGAGCGAAGGAAATGGGCAACTATTTCCTTTGCTCCATAGATGCTGCCTCACCCGCTGAGTTTCTCCAGCATTTTTGTCTACCTTTTATGCAGAGAATGGTGGGAGCCTGCAATGGGCTGCCAGGGTGGTGGTGAAGTTAGATATGAAGTGGAGTTTAAGAGGCTTTGGATCAGATGCAGGTAGAGGAGCTGAACCAGGCAAGTTCCTGTGTTGTAGTATTAGTATGCTTATAGTTCAGGACAACCAACCTGGCTAATGGTCAAATTCATTGGATACAGTTTGATTTGAATCTATCATTGTCGGTGTAACGGTGGTGCAGTGGTAGAGTTGCTGCCTTATGCCCCTGTCCCACTTAGGAATATGAAAGGAAACCTCTGGAGACTTTGCGCCCCACCCAAGGTTTCCGTGCGGTTCCCGGAGGTTTTTGTCAGTCTCCCTACCTGCTTCCACTACCTGCAACCTCACGGAAACCTTGGGTGGGGCGAAAAGTCTCCAGAGGTTTCCGTTCAGATTTCCTAAGTGGGACAGGGGGCATTACAGCGCCAAAGACCCGGGTTCGATCCTGACTATGGAATGCTGTCTGTGCCCAGTAGAATCTTCTCAAGATAGACACAAAGTGCTGGAGTAACTCTGTGGGTCAGGCAGCGTCTCTGGGGGAGAAAAAGGAATTAGGTGGTGTTTTGTGTCAAGACATTTTCATCAGACTGATGAAGGGTCTTGATCTTCTCAATGTGAGGATTTACAACACTAAAATTGGAGGCATTTGTTGAGTTTTTAGGGTTTCTGACATTCTTAGCACCTAGTGCCCCAAATATTTACACCCAAATAGAACTGCAAATACTGGAGCAGGGTCTTCAGACTGAAGAAGGGTCCCGACCCGAAACATTGGCTATCTAAATCCTCCATTGATGCTGACTGACCCATTGAGTTCCAACAGCAGTTTGTGTTTTGCTCTTGCATTTAATGTCTTAATACTAAAGTGAAAATGACTAATATCATATGCTATAAAATACTGAATCATAGTTCATAATCAACTCCTTGGTGTTGAAACATTCTAATTATTCATGTTGACCTTTTATGACTGTGAACAGCGGTATATTTTGATGTACAGTAAACTTTTCCAAGCAAAATGACTAATGTGGTTTCGAGATGCAGCGTGAAAACTGGCCCCTCTACCCACGCTGACAGTAATCCCTGTATCCTACATTCTAGGGACAATTAGTAATCTTTACCAAATCCAATTAGCCTGCAATCTTGCACGTCTTTGGAATGTGGGAAGAATCTGGAGCACCCGGAGTAAACCCACGCAGTCACGGGGAGAACATGCAAACGGCACCCGTAGTCAGGATTGAACCCGGGTCTCTGGTGCGGTGAGGCTGCAACTCTAACGCTGTGCCACCGTGCCGCACACAACTTAAATGTTGTAAATTCATAAACGGGGTTGGAATAGTTTAAGAGGTCAGCTTATTCCAGCCTCAAACATATTTTGGGCCAGAGAATTACAAAGCTTTACAGCCTTTAAATGTTCGACTATTGATTCAAAGCTTTTGTTTTAAGATATTAAGCAACTCCAACCCGGTTCAGGATCTAATTCTATCAGATTATTTTGGTTTTCTAAACTCCATGCTTAGTTTAGAGATACAGCACGGCAACAAGCTCTTCGGCGCACCAGGTCGATGCTGACCATCGATCACTCGTTCACACTAGTTCTGCATCCACTCCCCGCACACTTGGGGCAATCTTTTGTGGCCAATTAACCTACCTACCTGCCCCCAGCTTTGGGATGTGGGAGGAAACCCACACGGTCATAGGAAGAACATGCAAACTCCACATAGACAGCGCCCGGGGTCTGGATTGAAGCTGGGTCTCTGGCACTGTGAGGCAGCAGCTGTGCCACCTTGAATGTGAAAGAAAATATATAAATAGCATAACCACAGTCACAAGTGCAGCTTCAGCACAATACAAATGAATAAATGATGGGAAAATCAATGTCGCCTATGTAGAATGTTATATAGTTAAGGGATTCTGCTGCATAATTCCAAAGACCTTGTGATTTTTAGTTTAATGTGTGTACAATTGTCAAAATCAAATATTGAACTTACCTCCTCTCAGTGGGAAGAGTTGTTGAAAAGTGGTATTATATAAGTTGCAATATTGATTTTAGGTGTAAAGCAGCTGTCTACATCTAGCCCATGGGGAAAAAAGCTGGAAGGGAAATCAATCGAGAGCATGTGAAGTAAATGATAACCACAGATCAATGCCAAAGAGGAATTCTGTGGAATTCTCTACCACAGAAGGCAGTGGAGGCCAATTCACTGGATGTTTTCAAGAGAGTTAAGGGCCTGTCCCACTGTACGAGGTAATTCAAGAGTTCTCCCGAGTTTTCCCCTGATTCGAACTCGGAGAATGTCCATAGCATATTCGTGGATGTCTCATAGCGGCTAGTACGAGTAAAAAGTAACCATTTTTTTTCATCTAAGTATTTTTTTTCTCGTGGGCATTTTTCACAGTGTTGGAAAAACGTCTCGAGTTTACCGGATTTTCCGAGTACCTACCGTTACTTGTACGAGCCGCTACGGGACATCCACGAACTCCTACGGACCCGCTATGAACATTCTCCGAGTTCGAATCAGGGGAAAACTCGGGAGAACTCTTGAATTGGAAACATAGAAATTAGATGCAGGAGGAGGCCATTCGGCCCTTCGAGCCTGCACCGCCATTCAATATGATCATGGCTGATCATCCAACTCAGTATCCCGTACCTGCCTTCTCTCCATACCCTCTGATCCCCTACCTTGTACAGTGGGACAGGCTCTTTAGATATAGTTCTTGGGGCTAACGGAATCGAGGGATATGGGGAGAAAGCAGGAACGGTGTACTGATTTAGGATGATCAGCCATGATCATATTGAACGGCAGTGCTGGCTCAAAGGGCCGAATGGATTACTCCTGCACCTATTCCAGAACAAGGGGTCATAGTTTAAGGATAAGGGGGAAATCTTTTAAAACCGAGATGAGGAAAACCTTTTTCACACAGAGAGTGGTGAATCTCTGGAATTCTCTGCTGCAGAAGGTAGTTGAGGCCAGTTAATTGGATATATTTAAGAGGGAGTTAGATGTGGCCCTTGTGGCTAGAGGGATCAAGGGGTATGGAGAGAAGGCAGGAACAGGATACCGAGTTGGATGATCAGCCATGATCATATTGAATGGCGGTGCAGGCTCGAAGGGCCGAATGGCCTACTCTTGCACCTATTTTCTATGTTTCTATTTTTTTATGTTTCTAAAGAGCACGGCAATTCGGGGAAAGGCAATAATTAGCACTTAACCAAACGTGATATCAGGACAGAAAATTATATGCACAAAGTGCAGTTGTGGATAAGGACCCATGCCTTGTACTTCATCGAGGGTAACCTGTACAGCCACTGTCAGGGACTGTCTCTTCCCAGCTGTTATCAGCCAAATGAACCATCACACCAACAACTATGGAGCAGTCCAGAGCTACTATCCACCTCATTGGAGACCCTTAGACTACCTTTAATCAGACTTTTTTGGACTTTACTTTGCACTAAACATTATTCCCTTTATCCTGTACTCTGTGGACGGCTTGATTGTAATCATGTATAGCCTTTCCGCCGACTGGTTAGCATGAAACAAAAAAAGCATTTCACTGTACCCAAGTACACGTGACAATAAACTAACCTAAAGATGTTTAAGGCTGTGGAAAACATAGAAGAGATGGCCTATCCCATAAGCAATATTAGAGAGCTTTACACAATTAGCCTGATTGCACTATTGCTTTTAACAGCCTCGGTGATAAATATATGTACACAAAAATGCTGGAAACTCAGCGGGTGCAGCAGCATCCATGGAGCGAAGGAAATAGGCAACGTTTCGGGTCGAAACCCTTAAGGAAATGGGCAACGTTAATCCGAAACCCTTAAGGAAATGGGCAACGTTAATCCGAAACCCTTAATGAAATAGGCAACGTTTCGGGTCGAAACCCTTAAGGAAATAGGCAACGTTCATCCGAAACGCTTAAGGAAATAGGCAACGTTTCGGGTCGAAACCCTTAAGGAAATAGGCAACGTTAATCCGAAACGCTTAAGGAAATAGGCAACGTTTCGGGCCAAAACCCTTCCGGGTTTCGGCCAGAAACGTTGCCTATTTCCTTCGCCCCATAGATGCTGCTGCACCCGCTGAGTTTCTCCAGCATTTTTGTCTACCTTCGATTTTCCAGCATCTGCAGTTCCTTCTTGAACACTGATAAATATATGTACAACGTGCTCAAGTTGAGTAATATTTTATTGGCAAAAATGGTCAACATTACCTCTATACAAAGATATGAAAACCAACTACTTAACACTCCACCAAGTCCCAATAGATCACACTACCATTAATCAACAAAGAAACGGCACAGTTTCACACACACACGCACACACACCATTCACTTTGTACAAGTCCTTAAAGTTTGTATTCGCCAAGGAGAATCAAGCACCAAACATGTTGCTACAGTGTGTTGGTACGAGTACAAAGGGATGTCATGAGTTCATTTTCACACCATCAGCCATAACAGGTTCCTCTCTACAGAACTCCAGGTTCAGCCTGAGAATGTGACGCGATGTTCAGAACTTTGTTGCAGACATGATCTCTTCATCAAAGCTTTTATTTTTTGGTTGTTTTGCGTATTAGTGCCATTCTCTGCAAGAAAGAAAGTGCGTGGTCATGCAAAGATATGAATAAAAATTTGCACCCCTTACAGGAAATCAATAGAATTTAAAACATGCCACCCAGAAGTCTAACCAACCGTTCAAAAACAGGCATAATTAGATGAAGGCATTAACAAGAAAGACATTCTCATAAAAAGACGTATAGTGCTGCATTTCCTGTCAATTGGAAGTTTATATAACAATACTCTCTGAATAAGTCACCCACGGACTAAGTAATGTGCAGAGTCAGCAAGAAAAGCTGCCAATTATTTTGTCTCTTGGCAAATTTCCCTGAGTAGGTTTATGGAACAAGTTGCTGGAGGAAGTGGGGTGGGGGGGGGGTACAATTAACAGACATTTGGACTGATACATGCGTACAAACAATTTAGAGGAAAATGGGCCAAATTGGACTGGCTCAGGAAGACACCTCGGTCAGCATGGGGAAGTTGGGCCGAAGGGACTGTTTCCATGCTCATTAACTTAAGGACACCCATCCTAGATACTGAATAAATTATTCTACCAAAGGGACAGAATTCAGTCACACCTTAATATTAAAAAGCGAGGAAGTGCACTCACACCAGTTGGTCTCTTAAAATCAAAATATCATTGGAGTTGTAGAAACAAGGAACTGCAGATGCTGGTTTACACAAAGTGCTGGAGTAACTCAGCAGGGCAAGCAGCATGTCCGAAGAACATGGATAGGTGACGTTTCAGGTCGGGACCCTTCTTCAGAGTATCCTGACTCAAAACATCTTCTTCTCCAGAGATGTTTTGATGGCGATGCTGCCTGACCTGCTGAGTTACTCCTCCGCTCAGTTCGCACTAACCAACCTGATCTCCCAGTGGCTCAACACTGCAACTCCCCCTCCCATTCTGAGTCTGACCTTTCTGTCCTGGGCCTCCTCCACTGCCAGATTTGCGCGAGGCCCAGCGCAAATTGGAGGAGCAGCACCTCATATTTTGCTTGGGTAGTTTACACCCCAGTGGTACGAACATTGGCCTCTCTAATTTCATAGTCCTTGCTTTCTCCCTCTTTTCCATGCCCCTTCTCAGCTCTCCCACAAGCCTACTGTCTCTGCCTCTTTCTTTCTTTTTCCCGCCCCCCCCACCCCCCCCCCCCCCCCCCCCCCCCCCCTGCATCAATCTGAAATACGGTCTCTATTCCTTCTCTCTCTGTAGATGCTGCCTCACCCACTGAGTTTCTGTGGCATTTTTGTCTACCGTCGATTTTTCCAGCATCTGCAGTTCTTTCTTAAACACGCTGAGTTATTCCAGTGCCAAGATTGAAATTCCACTGATGAATAACTTCTATAGATTTTTTTGTTGTCTGGGAAGGCCAGCATTTGCTGCCCATTGAGAAGGCGGTGAGCAGTTGTCAAGCCGTGCAGTCCCTCAAACGAAAGCGCTTCCCCATTGGCATGACATGAGCGCTCATTAGAAAGTTTAAATGCGAATACACTAACATTTTATCAGTTTTAAAAATATTTCTGTTACAGGCCCAACACCTCCTTTAATCCAGTCTTAGAATAAATGGGAGGTCATTTAAGACTGAGGTGAGAAAACACTTTTTCATCCAGAGAGTTGTGAATTTATGGAATTCCCTGCCACAGAGGGCAGTGGAGGCCAAGTCGCTGGATGGATTTAAGGGAGAGTTAAATAGAGCTCTAGGGGCTAGTGGAGTCAAGGGATATGGGGAGAAGGCAGGCACGGGTTATTGATAGGGGACGATCAGCCATGATTACAATGAAGGGCCGAATGGCCTCCTCTTGCACCTATTTTCTATGTTTCTAATCCAGACAAAATGACGAGATGCACTTGGAAACATAGAAAATAGTTGCAGGAATAGGCCATTCGGCCCTTTTGAGCCCCATGCAGCCCAGGCTCTGGAACTCCGGCCCAGCCGGAGACGACAGATCCGTTCTCATAACCGACTTCCGCAGCCAACTTTTCGGGCCGGTATCTCGGCCCCTGGGTCGCCTAGGTGGGACTTTCCCTTAGACTCCTCTCAGAAGCCGTGACCTCCGTTGGTCTGGCAAAACGGATAGTCCAGAAAGACTGAAAATTGGCGATGGAACTGTATTTTTTTCAAATTATCTTCATACAGCAATAAAATATATATTTACAGCGACAATATATCTGACCTGTTTATGAGCTTCAGTTGTGCAGGCCTTTTTATAGGGCCTAATTTCATCTGAACCAAATCCTGGTATCCACATATTCCACTGGCGTTCTGTAACAAAGAGAGTATACATACATTCAAATACCAATGATAATTATCCACGTGACATTTCAGCACCTTTACAAAAATTCTGACCGAAAAGTAAAATAATCAATAATCAATATCATTAATCAATACCACATGAAAACAACATTGGGTAATAACCTCTGGAGATTAGTGTGACAATAACTAAATGGTCATTAAAAAGTGTAATTATTCAATCTATAACTAAGATATTGCAGTAATGTTGTAGCATCAATTGTAGCATTTAAACATCAATCATTTGAATTTGTTTGCAAGACATTAATACCGCGCCACAAATATTTTTAGCTATTTAATATTTCTATCACTTTATTATCTTCTCATAGTTTTTAAATATATTTTTAAAGGGACAATATATCTGACTGTTTATGACTATTAGTAATTAGTAGTCAGGTCTGGGGGAGTTCCCCCCATATAATCCCGTGCTAGGGGGTACCATGTAATCCCGTGCTACCTGCTCCATGGTCGGATAGTCAGCGACTAAACCGTCTCCCCCACCTGGTTTGCCAGGTGAGGAGGGGGCCGTGGACCCCCAGCAGGACCAAAAACAAGACCTGTCAAAGGGCGGATGAGCTCCGGGCGAGGCAGCGGCCATCCACACTTCCGTAGAAGTTGCGATCACTGTTGAACACAGCATTGTAAGGCACCGTGCCCAATGATGTTTTCAACAATGAAGGTGATGATGATGAATTCTAAGGGGCCACAATGTACAACTCAACCTAGCATTAGGGGACAGGGACATATGCGATGAAGAGGTGTGCATAATAAGGCCAGAGACGCAAGTTTAAAGACACAGAAATGAAATTTTAGTTTAGTTTACAGATACAGCGACGAAACAGGCCCGTCGGCCCACCGAGTCTGTACCGACCAGCGATCCCCGCGCATTAACACTATCCCACACTAGGGACAATTTTTTTAATACCTACAAACCCGTGTGTCTTTGGAGGTAGACACAAAATGCTGGAGTAACTCAGCGGGACATGCAGCATCTCTGGAGAGAAGGAATGGGTGACTTTGAGGATTGAGACCCTTCTTCAGACTTTGGAGTGTGGGAAGAAACCGGAGCCCAATCCATACAGATAAGCACCCGTAGCCAGGATGGCACCTGGGTCTCTGGAGCTGTGAGGTAGCAACTCTACCACGGTGCCACCGTGCCGCCCACGGTGAATCGGAATCAAAGTGGCATCATCTTTAACGGTGGTTTTGAGAACTATTAAGTTCTCAATTGGCCACTTTGCGGGAGGATATCTGCAATCTTTTCCCAGTTTGGTCGCTGCGACTCCAGACCCAAAAGGAAAGCATTTTATACTTAACCACACCCGAGATGGCCTGCAGTCGTTAAGGATGGAATGAAGACAGAAAGCGGTGAGTCTGTGGAATTCATTTCCACAGACGCCTGTTGGGGCCAAGTCTTTGGGTATTTTTAAGGCGCAGATTGACAGACTCTTGATTATTACGGTTATGGGGGAAGGCAGGAAAATGGGGGTGAAAGGGTAAGATAGACAAGCCATGACTGAATGGTGGAATAGACTTGATGGGCCGAATGGCCTAATTCTGCCCCTACAACGTATGACCTAATTCCCAGTAAAAATAGATTTCTCTACTTGATGCTGACCACCGATTATCAATTTCCATCAATCTATCCTTTTCCCTTCTAAAGATTCAGGAATAAAATTCAACTTTTACTGAAATGCATATGGAATTCTCAGTATTTAAGGGTTTTCAATGAAATCAATAAGGATATTATAGCTCAATACATTCATAAATGGAATTAGAGACAGAACACCGAAGCACACAACCACTCTCAGACTGGCGTACAACAATGTTGAGAACGATATATTTTTTAAAGAGATTTATCGTGGAAATAGGCCCCTTCGGCCCACCGTGTCCACTCCGGCCATCGATCACCCGTATGCTATCCCACTTTCTCATCCACTCCCTACACACTACGGGGCAATTAGCGGAGAGGGCCAATTAACCTACAAAACCGCACGTCTCCGGGATGTGTGAGGAAGCCAGAGCACCCGGAGGAAACCCACACGGTCACAGGGAAAATGTGCAAACTCCACAAAGACAGCACCCGAGGTCAGGATCGAACGTGGGTTTGTGGCGCTGTGAGTCAGCAGTTCTGCCAGCTGCACTTTGTATATTTTATTCCCCCTCTACCTATTATACTTGGGTTTTGCTAGATTGTATTTGATGGCATTACATGAATTGATTGGATAGCATGCAAAACATGACTTTTCACTGTACCTCGGTACACGTGACAATAATAAATCTAAACCCAAGTCGAGTCTTTGGTAAAATCTATCTGATGAAGCGATAATGATACGTGTTGGAAGTTATAGTATAGTATCTGGTTATTATTGTAAGTAAATGTCCCACTGTGTTTCCTACGTTGACCACAGATTCAGGAGATTAGGGTTGCGTGGTAACCCAGCGGTATTGCTGCCTTACAGAGCTAGAGACCTGGGTTTGATCCTGACCTTGGGTGCTCTCTGCATGGAGTTTGTACGTTCTCCCTGTGACCACGTGGGTTTTCTCCAGTTTCCTCCCACACTCCAAAGAAGTGCAGGTTTGTCAGCGAATTTGCTTCGCTCAGTTGTAAAATGATCCCTAGTGTGTGTAGGTTAATGAACGGGGTGACTGTTGGATGGTGCGATCTCGGTGGGCCTAAGGGCCCGTTTCTGAGCTGTGTCACTTAAGTCTAAATCCAAATATTTGACTGGCAAATGAGAGTGGCGCAGCGGTGGAGCTGCTGCCTTACAGTGAATGCAGCGCCGGAGACCCGGGTACGATCGTGACTACGTGTGCTGTCTGTACGGAGTTCGCATGTTCTCCCCGTGATCTGTGTGGGTTTTCTCTGAGAACTTCGGTTTCCTCCCACACTCCATAGATGTGCAGGTTTGTAGGTTAATTGGCTTGGTAAAAGTAAAAATTAGTCCTTAGTGGGTGTAGGGTAGTGTTAATATGCGGGGATAGTTAGTCGGCGTGGACCCGGTGGGCCAAAGGGCCTGTTTCCGAAGAGTATCTAAACTAAATTAAAGGTCTTTCCTTCATGTGCAGCCAGCTGCATGTTATGCCGCCTTCGACACTGTGGACCATGAAATATTAATTTCCCGATTACAGCAACAAGTGGGCATCTGTGGCAGTGCCCTGGGATGGTTCAGGTCCTATCTGGCAGATAGAACCATGCGTGTAAGCCTTGGTGGCCTTGAATCCTCCTCTGCTCACTTGGCATATGGGGTTCCACAGGGCTCAATTTTAGGGCCCCTGCTATTCTCCCTTTATCTACTTCCACTGGGCTCAATTTTAAGAAGGCATGGCATCTCCTTTCACTTTTACGCGGATGATAGCCAGTTGTATATGCCACTCAGGAAAGAAGATAATTATTCCCTAAAATCACTTCTGTCTTGTCTTGAGGACATTAAGTCCTGGATGGCCTTAAGCTTTCTGGGACTTATCGAAATAAAGACAGAAGTGATTTTGTTCGGCCCTAATGGCTGCCGAGAACCTCCCTCTGTTGACTTGGGTCCATTTGCAGAGTTCGTAAAGCCAACAGTTTTAAACCTGGGTTTTATGATGGACGGTGATTTTAAATTAGATAAACAAATAGGCGCAGTGGTTAAGTCCAGCTTCTTTCACCTAAGGAAGCTGGCAAAGGTGAAGCCCATTCTCGAGCGGCAGCATTTTGAAACAGTAATCCATGCCTTTATTTCATCTCGGCTGGATTACTGTAACGCGCTCTACACTGGAGTCTCACGAGCTTTGTTGGCTCGTCTCCAGTTGGTCCAAAATGCTGCCGCTCGCCTTTTAACCGGAACTCGAAAGAGGGAGCACATTACGCCAATTTTGGCCTCCCTTCACTGGCTCCCAGTGCACTTTCGAGTTCATTTTAAAATTCTTTTATTTGTTTTTAAATCTTTGAATGGCCTCGCCCTGCCTTACCTCTCTGAGCTGCTCCACCTATATGCTCCTACCCGGTGCCTCAGGTCAGCGGATCAGATGCTCCTTGAGGTACCAAGGTCTAAGCGGAAGCTCAGAGGGGATAGAGCCTTTTCTGTTGCTGCCCCGGCACTCTGGAACACCTTGCCGCTGCAGATCAGACAGGCCCCTTCACTGTCCATCTTTAAATCCTCCCTAAAAACTCACATTTATTCACTGGCTGAGACACTGGCTGAGACATTGTTCCTGTTTTAGTGCTTTTAATGTCTTTTAATTTTTACTGTTTTTATAGTCCTGTCGTCTTAATGGTTTTAGTAGTTTGTAATAACTTTTTGTTGACTTCCCATGTACAGCACTTTGTGGTAACTGATGTTGTCTAAAAGCGCTTTATAAATAAAGTTATTATTATTATGCCTTTAAGGGAGTGAAGAGAGAGTCATTGTCATGCATTGAAAACAACAATGACATTCTTACTTGCAGCAGCATGACAGGCTATAAAATAAAAATACTTTTCCAAACCGTACCAAGGTGCAACTGAACGTCCTTGACTTCCAGTGTGTTTGACTTCCGGTGGCGAGCGAGCTGACATGCGGCACTCACAACACTTTCAATAAAATCATCAGCAATCTGCAAAAGCATCTGCGCGAGAGAGAAACAAAAGTCTTTCCTCATGAACGGCCCTTCAACCAGAGGTCCAATGCAAACTTCATTACAGGTTTGTTTTTTAATGAAAGAACTGCATTAATGAATGAAAAGACTCGGGAACAATCGAAGGTAGACAAAAAAAATACTGGAGAAACTCAGCGGGCAAGGCAGCGTCTATGGAGAGAAGGAATAGGCGACGTTTCAGGTCGAGACCCAAAGGGTCCTAAACAAAAAATGCTGGAGGAACTCAGCGGGTGAGGCAGCATCTATGGAGAGAAGGAATAGGCGTAGTTTCGGGTCGAGACAAGGTCTCGACCCGAAACTACGCCTATTCCTTCTCTCCATAGATGCTGCCTCACCCACTGAGTTTCTCCAGCATTTTTTGTTTACCTTCAGGTTTTATTTAGATGTCTCATGTGGCAACCAAGCATAAGCCACACACCAATTTCATAAATAAATCTTCAAAGAAATGCTTCATGTAAACAGCTGCTCACTCAATTACCAGCAAATGTTTTCAGCAAACTTATAATCCAACACTAGCAAAGACAAATAAAGATCAATACTTAAGGTTATAATATACATGGGCATCACTGTGGATGAATACAGACACGTATACATTAGGTTTGAGCTCCCTCTAGTGTGGTGGGAAGAATTTAAAAAAGAAACATTTTGTAATCTTAACAAGTCAGACACACACGTTTGTCTGCATGAAGTTTGTACAGTCTCCCTGTGACCGTGTGGGTGCTCTGGTTTGCTCCCACATCGCAAAGACGAGCAGGTTTGTAGTTCTATGCTGCACACTACAGAGGGGACAATTAACCGACAAAACCTGCACATCTTTGGGATGCGGGAAGAAACTGGAGCACCTGTAGGAAACCCACGCGGTCACAGTGAGAACATACAAGCTCCGTACAGCCAGCACCCGTAGTGGGAAATGGTTAGACTTTAGAGATACAGCATGGAAACAGGTACTTTGGCCGACCGAGCCCACCGACCAGCCAGTACCCCGCACACTAGTTCTATCCTATACACTAGGGACAATTTACAGAGGGCCAGTTAACCTAGTGTGCGGGGATCGCTGATCAGCGCGGACTCAGTTCGGCTGTTTCTACGCTGTATCTCTGAACTGAATTGAACATCAGTGGGATTCTTATGCTTGACTGTCTTTAATTAACTGATACTGCCAGAGAATACAGCTGAACTTGATTGGGTTCAACATTTATCCTTTGGTTTTCAACAAGGAATTGTTTACAGCAGCAGCAGCAGCAGCAGCAAAGTACTCCCACCAGTATTGTTCTATTAACTAGGCACATAGGAGACTGAAGCTTCATGACTTATACAGCTAAACACTAAAGTGCATTCAAGCACTGCTCTATTAAAACAACCAAAAGATACTTTTCTGGTCCCATATATTTTTTTTAGTAGAGATACGGCATGGAATAATGCCCTACAGCCCACCCTGTCCATCCCGACCATCGATCACCCGTTCACACTAGCTCTATGCTAACTCACTTTCTCATCCACTCCGTACACACTAGGGGCAAATTTACAGCGGGCCAATTAACCTACAAACTCACACATCCTTGAGATGTCGGAAAATGCCCACAAGATCACAGGGAGAATGTGCAAACTCCACACAGACAGCAGCCAAGGACAGGGTCGAACCCAGGTCTCTGGCGCTGTGAGGCAGCAACTCCACCAGCTGTGCCACTCTCCCGCCCACATCTTCTCATCTTGAATATATTTTCTTGTCTCCTCTTTAATATCAATTGAAAATCTGATGCTCAATTTGAAATTACCAGGGATCATGCAACTACCATTATTCATCAGCAAACCCAGATGGCGAGCTGAAGGTTGAGCATTATCAGAAAAGGATAATGCAAGAGATGATGGAAGGATTAAGTAATTATTTGAGTTTTAAGGCTTTTAAAATATTGTCTGGAAGGAAAAATAAGTGACAAGGGCACTGCAACATTCCTTAAATAAAAGATTGATATTTAGTCAGAGGGTGGTGGTGAATCTGTGGATTTCATTGCTGTGGAGGCCAAGTCAATGGATATTTTTAAGGCAAAAGGTTGGCAGATCATTGATGAGTACGGGTCGGGTGTCAGAGGTTATGGGGATAAAGCTGGAGAATGGGGTTAGGAGGGAGAGATAGATCAGCCATGATTGAATGGCGGAGTAGACTTGATGGACTTAATGGCCATATTCTGCTTCTATAACTTATGAACTTATGATATGATGAGGGAAAAAGAGCCTCCTCTTGTGACCGAGTGAGAAACTGTATTTCTCCCATTTAATGAACAAAGAGATTTCAATGATTTTGTTTTAAAGATAATGAGCCAATGCTTTGCATTTTTAAGACTATGAACAAGGTGCAACACTTACTTCTTCAACATCCTCATCAAGTTGTTCATTTGGATCAATTTCCCGTACCAGATCCTGGAGTTTCTTCTTGCTCAAGACCTAAATATAGAGTTAACACAAACAATATGCAGATGTTTGATGCTAAAATGACAGACCGTACACTGCACACCAGGTGCCTATTCTATATCAAAAGGAGGCCACACTCTTGTTGGTAAAGCACACGAGTCTACAGGGGAGATAATGTAGAAAATGTAGAACTGCAGATGCTGGTTAATACACAGGAGGACACAAAGTGCTGGAGTAACTCGGCGGGTCAGACAGCAACTGCGGAGAACATGGATAGGTGACGTTTCACAGAGTGCTGGAGTAACTCAGCGGGTCAGGCAACATCTGTGGAGAACATGGATAGGTGACGTTTCACAGAGTGCTGGAGTAACTCAGCGGGTCAGGCAGCATCTCTGGAAAACATGGATAGGTGACGTTTCGGGTCTAAACCCTTCTCCAGACACTGTCAGTCTAAAGAAAGGTCTCAACCTAAAATGTCACCTATCCACATTCTCCAGAGATGCTGCCTGATCCAATGTGTTACCTCAGCATGGTGCCCTTTTTAAAGGAGATAATGTGTCCCAAATAAAATTCCTAATTCTGCAACTCATATTTATGATAACAAATGTATAAATCTATCTATTTCTAGCAAGCAGAATACATCAGTGAACCTGCCGCCGCTTAGTTCCTGTAGGAAAGAACTGTAGATGCTGGTTTAAATCAAAGGTAGACACAAAATGCTGGAGTAACTCAGTGGGGCAGGCAGCATCTCCAGCCAGATACTGCCTGTCCCGCTGAGTTACTCCAGCATTTAGTGTCTACCTGGCACTTAGTTCCTTGTTGCTAATAACTGCATATTCACAAATGTGCTTGGAACTTCAGATACCACCAACAGGATCTATACTTGTACTCACCCCCCCACCTCTCCAAACATTCTTTCCTTCCCGGGGATTCAGAGCCCACATCAAATGACCAGATGTCCAAACATTTGAGCATTTCACAGAGCAAAAGATGTGCCAAGAACTCTAGTTTTTGTGCGTGAATTTAATGATTTTTTTTTTTTTTTAAAGT
This sequence comes from Leucoraja erinaceus, assembly GCF_028641065.1. Taxonomy (NCBI): domain Eukaryota; kingdom Metazoa; phylum Chordata; class Chondrichthyes; order Rajiformes; family Rajidae; genus Leucoraja; species Leucoraja erinaceus. Next base: position 30,388,661 of record NC_073402.1, on the reverse strand, counting down.
ATGTCACTTCTGCTGCTCACAACTGAGGTTTTTGCAGTAATAGCCCGATTATTTTTGAGTCACTGAACAGTTTTATTTTACAGCAGAACCTGTAGGACCCTTTCCTTAAACTGGCCAAGTCGGATGGGTGGAGGGAAATGAAGGATCTGGTCATATTCGACCTGATCAGTTAAAGGCAGCAGATTCTAATTAATGCACCCAATAGGCTTTCATGACACATTTCATCGCTTCAGCATTACAATTTAAAAACTTCAGGATTTATTGAAATTAAATTCAGATCTCCACATCATTAATTAAGGCATCTAAATGTGAGTGTTATAATTTATCCATCATATTTATCCCTGACAGAAGGAGGATTCTGACGTGAAATGTCACCTATTCATGTTTTAGACAATAGACAATAGGTGCAGGGGTAGGCCATTCGGCCCTTAGAGCCAGCACCGCCATTCAATGTGATCATGGCTGATCATCCCCAATCAGTACCCCGTTCCTGCCTTCTCCCCATATCCATACTCCGCTATCTTTAAGAGCCCTATCTAGCTCTCTCTTGAAAACATCCAGAGAACCTACCTCCACCGCCCTCTGAGGCAGAGAATTCCACAGACTCACCACTCTCTGTGAGAAAAAGTGTTTCCTCGTCTCCGTTCTAAATGGCTTACTCCTTATTCTTAAACTGCGGCCCCTGGTTCTGGACTCCCCCAACATCGGAAACATGTTTCTTGCCTCTAGTGTGTCCAAGCCCTTAACAATCTTATATGTTTCAATATGTTTCATATAGATACATGAAATGGGAATAACATTTAGTGCAAGGTAAAGCCAGCAAAGTCCGATCAAGAAACGTCCGAGGGCCATCAAAGAGGCAGATAGTTATCCCGGCGATGTGGCACACCTACTTTGTGTTTAATAGTAATTCAAACCTTAAAATAATTGTACCTGGTTGCCTTCTGGACTCATACGTCCTCCCGAGCCCGGTGTTCCAGGTATCTTTACCACTGCGGCACTGTTTGCCATTGTATTGGGAGGCGGTGTACTCGAGGGATCAGGCTTTATTGAGGGAAAGTTTGTCAAATTTATAAGAGTCGCAGGTCCAAAACTGGTTCATAATCTGTTGGGCTTTGGCCTTTAAATCATTCAGTTTCTCCAAATCCTGTTTCTGCTTCAGGGTGTGCGGGCCAGGACCAATTAACTGTTCAAAAACATTAAAACAAAGCACATTGTTAATTGTGGCGTGGAGCACGTTGTCAAGTGTTAAATGCAGCATGTTCCAAATCTATGTTTCGAGATGTTAAGATGGTCAAATCATTTTTTAACAAAGAGTTTAAGATGCTGGAAAATCGAAGGTAGATAAAAGTGCTGGAGAAACTCAGCGGGTGCAGCAGCATCTATGGAGCGAAGGAAATAGGCAACGTTTCGGGCCGAAACCCGGAAGGGTTTCGGCCCGAAACGTTGCCTATTTCCTTAAGGGTTTCGGCCCGAAACGTTGCCTATTTCCTTAAGGGTTTCGGCCCGAAACGTTGCCTATTTCTTTCATGGTTTCGGCCCGAAACATTGCCTATTTCCTTAAGGGTTTCAGGCCGAAACGTTGCCTATTTCCTTCGCTCCATAGATGCTGCTGCACCCGCTGAGTTTCTCCAGCACTTTTGTCTACCGTTAACAAAGAGTTTATTTTTGGCATATACCTTCCGGTCAAAATCAAAGGGCAAAATTGAACCCAAGTGGCCAGGAGGGCCAACTCCTGCACCATTCTGCCTCTCACTTCTAACAACCCTTATCTGCAGGTTGGCAAGGAAGACGAAGTTTGTGCAGAAGTACTGTTTCAGTACTGCCCAACACAGGCAATGGGTCAACGAAAGAGCGTTCACGTCGCGGCCCTGATTCCACCAATCTTTCCACCACCACGCACAAGAAGCGCAAGGCGCCATTGTATGCCGATGCCGGGGGGTGTGTTCAGCTGTGGCTGACCAATTTCTAATCTTATGACGTGGACTCGTTAAGAACACATGCATGACAAAAGACATAAACAGAAGCTACGAGTTTACTTGCCAGAACCCAAAGCCTCAATAGAATACTAGCACAAGATATTTTGTTAAACTGAAGGCTTGTTTGGCATGAGCAGGTTAGAAAACGATGCACTACGAGACAGCCTTTTGTAGAGCCATGCGGCACAGAAACAGACCCTTCAGAAAAAGGCTTAACTCAGATGCTGATCCAAGCTAGGCCCATTTAGAGTCAGTTATACGGCATGAAAACAGGACTTTCAGCTCAACTCATCCGTGCAGACCAAGACGCCACATCTACGTTAGGCCTGTTTGCCTGTGTTTCGCTCATATCCCTCTCAACCTTGTCCACCCATGTACCTGTCCAAATGTATTTTAAATGTTGTTATTGTACCTGCCTCAACCTCCTCCTCTGGCAATTTGCTCCATGTATCCACCCACCTGTGTGAAAATGCTGTCCCTCAGTTTCTTATTAAATCGTCCCCCCACTCATCTTATGCTTAACCCTACAGTTCCAGTTTCCTTACCCGGGACTGTGCATTCACCATATCTATTCCTCGCATGATTTTATACACCTCGATAAGATCATCACCTCGATAGAGTGAGTGCAGAGACGGTTCACCAGACTCATCTTCCTGCTAAGTCTTAGCCTGCCCAACCTCTCCCGAGAGCTGAAGTCCTCGAGTCCTGATAACATCCACATAAATTTTCATTGCACCAGTTCTAGCTTAACGGCCTTATCTATCTGGAGTGCCTCTTTCAGGAAATGCTGTATTATTACACAAAGATCCCTCTGCTCTACAACATTCCTATCGGTGAAGGTCCTGCCTTAGTTAGACCGCAAAATGCAAGACCTCACACTTATCCGAATTAACCTTCATTAACCATTCCTCGTCCCATTTGCCCAGTCGATAAAGATCTTGCGGTAATTCTTGATAACTTCCTTTACTATCTACAACACTTTTTACTTTAGCGTCATCTGCAAAATTACTAATCATGCCTTGTGCTTTCAAATCCAAATTGTTGGTACAGTTGACAAACAGCAATTTGCCCGTGTGTAGGAAGGAACAGCAGATACTGGCTTCTACCGAAGATAGACACAAAATGCCGGAGTAACTCAGCGGGACAGGCGGCATCACTGGATAGAAAGAATGCGTGTCCTTGTTTTTATTTGCTAATATTTACATCAGCAGACTTGAAACCCAATTGGAATTTTTTTTCACAGAATGAGTTGGCAATTTATCAAATTACACGGGTTTTTGATGAGAGCATTAAGTAGGCCAAGCACCCCATGGCACATTGTCACTAGGGGATTGCTAACTTCAGGTTAATTTCTTTGCCTTGTTTTGTAGACAGGTTTTCTGATCTCTTTAGTAAACTTGCACTCAGTGTAGATGCATCAACAAAATATCCAAATTGTTGAGTATGCGTTAATCACATATCTTGCAAAACACCAATTTCTCTCTTCCATACCCGAGGAATTTACACGAATAACTAATGTTGAAATCATCTTGACAGGCTTCAAGGAGCTATTTAAGTCAAGCTTTCAAATGATCTAATATAAACACAGAACAAACCAGTGAAAATATTTTTCATGTTCAGAAATAAAATAAACTCCTCCCCAGTTTGTTCAGCAGCGAAGAGATGACAATTAATAAATATCTTTATTTTGTTAGGAGTAGCTAATTTAGTTTTGACAGTCTTGTGATTAGTCATAAAGTTTGCCAACACTAATGCGTGGAACATTCTCTACTTTGTGGACGATATCAAACCACCCTCTGGTCTGAAAAACAGAAACTAAAATTTCCTTGATCCTGATCTTAGTTTAGTTTAGAGATACAGGGCATAAACAGGCCCGTTAGCCCACCATGTCCATACACTAGCACTATCCTACCCACTAGGGACAATTTACAATCTTTACCAAAACCAATTAACCTACAAACCTGTAAGTCTTTGGAGTGTGGGAGGAAACCTGAGCACCTCGAGAAAACCCACGCAGGTCACGGGAAGAACATACAAATTCCGTACAGACAGCACCCGTGGTCAGGATCGAACCCAGGTCTCTGGCGCTGTAAGGCAGCAACTCTACCTCCGCGCCACTGTGCTGCCCTGTTTGATAAATTTTCACCCAGAAGTTGTAGCTCCAAGCTGTCATGGATTATTATACTCACACATATTAGGTTTAAATTCACTTTCTCATTACTGTGTACATACCTCAAGTCTAAGTATATTATAATTTACTGGTCAATGAGACAATAATAATGAAAATAAATCCAACAGAATGTGAAGCGAGCAAGCCAAACAGAAAATGGAAGTACCCTGTATAACTGAAAGAAAATTATCCTTCAAGAGTTGAATTGTCAGAGACATTTGATTCTATGATATCAAATAGAATAAAGGGGAGGTCATTTAAGACTGAGGTGAGAAAAAACGTTTTCACCCAGAGAGTTGTGAATTTATGGAATTCCCTGCCACAGAGGGCAGTGGAGGCCAAGTCACTGGATGGATTTAAGAGAGAGTTAGATAGAGCTCTAGGGGCTAGTGGAGTCGAGGGATATGGGGAGAAGGCAGGCACGGGTTATTGATTGGGGACGATCAGCCATGATCACAATGAATGGCGGTGCTGGCTCGAAGGGCCGAATGGCCTCCTCCTGCACCTATTGTCTATGTTTCTATGATATCAGCGGAGACAAAGTTATTTTAGCCTATCTTAAAATAATTTGAACAAGCAATTTGTTAATGACAATGCATGGACCAATAGGATGGAGATGGGTCTTTGTACCCAATCGCAACAAATGGACTCATGTAAAGCAAAATTAAAGTTATTTTTAGCAGAGTATACTTAAAATTACAGTGGATGCACGCACTACTGTTAATAAAAGCAGAATATTTTACCCAGAAAAATAAAGTGAGTGATAGATGGTTATATATGAATTATGTGCATAACCCTTTCAAACCGGGGAATTACCCAATCACCTCTTGGCCACACCACTGTCACTAATATTTTATACAAAAATCTCTAAGACCACTCCTCTACTTTTTGAATGATGTTTAAAAAAACCCACCCAAAATGGGAGTGATTTTCTACTGTGGATGTGTTCCAAAAAGATGTTAAATTGCTCACTCAATATAAGTGCCAGATGGTAACATAACCTCGTTAGTTTGGGCATGAGAAAAGGGTGTGCCAACCGGTGGTTGCCAGTTAAGAGACCAAATGATTATTTTTCTTAGCCAAGTACATTTTCACTTTAAGATTACTGATTAATGTACAAACACATCTATCAAAGTTGCCATGTTTCCAAATGATATTGTGAACTCTAGTATATGAGTTTGCATCGATCTCCTCACAAACCATATGTTGAGGAAAACTATTTCCTAGTTTAAAAAGAGATATAGTCTCCAAAAGCATTAATGAGTTTTGCACAACCCGTTAACATTGTACATTTTAAGTCCAAATGGCTTCTGATCAGTTAACATAGTAATCCATTGTTTAACTGAGGTTACCTATAACCAATATCAGTCTGAAGAAGGGTTTCGGTCCGAAACGTCGCCTATTTCCTTCGCTCCATAGATGCTGCTGCGCCCGCTGAGTTTCTCCAGCAATTTTGTGTACCTTCGATCTTCCAGCATCTGCAGTTCCTTCTTGAACACCAATATTTGTGTTTGCTTTGGTGTCACCTTCCCCTAGCTAACAATGACCTATTCTACATTTTCCTAGACCACATCTCTTTTGATGTCTTCTTTTCACACCTTACCCATTCTTATCTCTGTGTCTCCCTCTCCCCTGAATCTCAGTCTGAAGAAGGGCCTCGACCCAAAACGTCACCCATTCCTTCGATCCAGAGATGCTGCCTTATTCCACTGAGTTACTCCAGCATTTTATGTCCATTTATTATCAATAACTAACCCAGATATTAGTTTATCTTCTTTAACAAACTTCACTAACCTATTTAAAAAAGATAATTTGTTGCAGATATACTGGCAGTGGGTATATGCCAACTATAACACAATGATTCCTCTTGGCAAACAACAAGAAAAACAGTGACACGGCTCTTCAGCATGGCTCATGACTGTCACTGTTGCATATAAATACTGGCACTGCAATTAATCGTGTATTGTCTTTCTGCCGACTGGGTAGCATGCAACAAAAGCTTTTCACTGTACCTTGGTACACGTGACCATAAAACAAACTGGACTTCAGGCAGATTACACCACAAAAAGTAAAATGCTCATGAAACTGATCGTAAACACTCTGGTATCATTTTCATTATGAAAGTAATTGGGAAATTAGGATTAAAGTGCATGAAAATGTGGCTGGTTTCATCGCAGTTGATCACAGTAATTTTTTCATAATCAAATTTTTTTTTAAAGGATATCAGGATGAGGATAGGTGATTGTGAGTAGGATATTTGTTATACTGATTGTATTGGGAAGGGTGATTATAGGCTGATGGGTTGTATATATGACTAAGAGATACTGTATAATATATTAGGGTTTTTTCTTTTTTCCTTTCTTTTTTGTATGGCTTGTAAATATTTGATTAGTGTATAAATGTAAATAATTTGGTGTACATATAGCTGCTGGTATACATATGGTGTACATATGTACATATAGCTGCTAAATTTGTATAAGATAATTGTAAATAGTTGAATAAGGGGTGGGAATTAATAAGCTTTGGCTTCTTCCTGCTCCTTTTCGGACACATACGATTTCATTTATTTACAAATATTGTTTATGACACTTTATAATATTTTTGTTTTTTGCATGCTGTTTCACACTTGCTTTTTATTCTTTTATTCTGTTCGAAATAAAGAATTAAATAAAATAAAATAAATGCAATTTCAGTTTATGAACTCGCTAAATCAGGCAGCGTTCCAGAACATAACTGTCTTTCTATTCAAAAGAAATTCATTGGTGTATTGAAGTGAACTATTTAGTCCATTAATATTAATGCTGGTTGCACATATATTAATGCAGGTGGAAATTAGCCTTTACACAACAGAAGCATTTAGAATCTACAGGCATCCATTTGAGTAACCAGACTTAACAATCATTAAAAATGACTTATTGAACATTTACTAAAGTGGCTATGTGACTAAGTATATCGACACAATTTAATAAACATTCTCCAAACAGTACAATTGAATCTACAGTGGCTGAACTGATCTTGAATTAGCATAAAACATTGGAAACCAGCAAATTTAACTCCCTTACTCAAAATAAGAGGACAGAAGGTTATTGGTCAATGTTTTTCTTATTTTTAATAAAGGAGTCACGTTTGCTATTTTTCAGCCTAATGGAATTTGCCAAATCCAAACAATTTTGAAAAATTGAAAGCAACACACTGGCCACCTGTCTTGCCTTTTTTACAACCCAAGGATGAAGCTTTTTACTCTAATTCAAGATTCATCCAGCAGAACGGGTTCAGTTGCACTGGCTAGAAAATGCTTTTCAAATTGTGTTGATACAAGTAGGCACATAGCCAGTTAAAAGATTTAATATATCAAAACATATTTACTATACTATAAAATGGATGGATGGGTAGTAATGAAAATAATAAATGCTCAGTAAGTTCTTTCAGTGATTTTTAAGTCTAGTTACTCATGATTGGTAGAAACAAGGAATTGCAGATGTTGGTTTACAAAAAAAGACACAAAGTGCCGGAGTAACTCAGTCGGTCAGGCAGCATTTCTGGAGAACATGGATAAGTGACGTTTCGATTCGGAATCCTGTTTAGGAAGGGTCCCGACCCAAAACACCATCTATCCATGTTCTCCGGGGATGTTGCCCAACAATATGAGTTACTCCAGTACTTTGTGTCTTTTTTGTTTAAACAAATGATTGGACATATTCCAAGTTTAGAGAATGAGAAGGGATCCCATTGAACTTCATAAAATCCCGGTGGGATCTGGCTAACTAGATGTAAAAAAGACATGCACAATATTGGGGAAATTCAGAACCAAGGATCACTACCAAAGGTCAGATTTGAATGTTTAGGATTGAGCTGGAGATAATTTTTCAGTTAAAGAGTGGTGAACCTACAGAAACCTCTACCACAGAAGGGAGTGCAAGAGGGGGTGGGGGGAAAGCAAGGACTGATATTGAATTAAGATGATGATTTTCACTGAATTGGAGAAAAAGCACAAAGAGTCAAATGGCCTACTCCTGCTTCTAAACCCTACATTTCCATGTAGAGTCCTGCAGGAGAAACTAGAAGGTCATTGTATAAAAATAAGGCTCATTTAAAAGCGAGATCAGTTGTAATTTCAGCTCGCATAGGATCAGGGGTCTTTGTAACTTATTTCCACAAAAGCCAATGGAAACAGTCTTTGAATAATTTTAACAGGTAGAGAGAGCAAAAAATTACTGCATGAATGCACAGTTTGGTTACAATCAAATGCTGCATTGTTTGATATGGTTTTATTAGGTACTAATTATTAACTTTACATAGTTCACACCAACATTACTTAATAAGCCTACTGATAATCTGGAGACACAAGGAGCAGCAGATGCTGGTTTGCAAGAAAAGATAAAGTGTTAGACTAGCTCAATGGGTCAGGCAGCGTCTCTGGAGAACATGGATAGTTGACGTTTCAGGTTGGGAGTCTGAAGAAGCGTCCCAACCCGAAACACACCTATTCATGTTCTTCAGAGATGGTGTCGAATTCGTTGAGTTTACTCCAGCACTTTGTGTCCTTTTTCTACTGATAATCTTGTTCAGATGCATTTTAGCTAATAACAATTTTAATTACCAACAGCAAGTATGTCATCATTTGGTTTGAGTAAGTTCTCTGTGCTGGCAATTAAAACAAACACATTTACAATGTTAACACAACAAATATTTTTTACTGAATTGGACAATAGAGGCAATTAGTAATGATTTTTTTGCTGAATCTAGATACTGGAGGAATGCTCTACATATTCTGCAGAACTTTCTTACAACTGGTGCCTGGTTAACCATAGACTTCACTTCTACATGTCAGGCAACCTGATATCTTGAGCCAGAAATACAAAATAATCGGTCAATATGTAAGCTCATGTCAATTTACAGCCATTCTTAAGCCTTAATGCCAATTTTGGAAAAATGAACAACACACAGATTTATCCACCATTTAGGTTCTGAATGGGCTACTTACATTGCTGAAGCATTCCATGATTTAAATGAGTCAGACATTGCTTTAAAATCAATGTTTTTTTAATTGTGTTCAGGTCGTAAAACATCATCAGGGAGTCTGATTATATATAATGGATGAAGAGGGGTAGAGGTAGAGAGATATGGTATATAGACACAAAATGCTGGAGTAACCTAGTGGGTCAGGCAGCATCTCTGGAGAAAAGGAATAGGTGATGTTTCGGGTCGAAACCCTTCTTCAGACAGTCAGGGTAGAGGCAAATTAAAGGTATGACAAAGTTCAGAACAAATCAGAGTCGGCACCTATGACCAAAGAAAGGTGGAACCCACAATGGTCCACTGTTGGCTGTGGAGGAGGATAATATAGATACGAACAGTGGAACAGGCAGGATGACTATGGTGGGCGAGAGACGGAGAAGGGATGCAAAGGTCACTTGAAATGAAAGATGTCAATATTCATACCGCTGGGGTGTAAGCTGCCGAAGCGAAATATAAGGTGCAGTTCCTCCTATTTGCGTGGGGACTCACTCTGACAGTGGAGGTGGCCCAGGTCAGAAAGGTCAGTGCGGGAATGAGAAGGAGAGTTAAAGTGTTTGGCAACAACATTGCGTACGCCATGGTGGACCATAATTACGGTAAGTTAAGACTCCAACAACAATGTTCTTAAAAAGTGAACAGTGGTAACAACTGACGCAGAATCAATCCGAGAAAGTTGAACTGACCCACTTATTACAGAACAAATGAGAGTGAATGTGCCCTTTTATTCTTAAAAGAGCAGTTTACAATTATTCCGGATTGTTGTACTCGTTCAGTAGCTAAAGCCATGCAAGCACTCACACTCAAGAAAATAAGGACAACGGTGTTCTGAATGGGTTATTGGTCAACACTTCTATCATTTTGGGGCATTGAGAATTAACGTTGCCTTTATAAAAAAAAGCAGCAGCAAATTGCATCTCTTTTTGGTTCTGTATTCTGAAAGAAGGCAGTGCAACTTTGTATAGAACTAGTGTTACAGTACAAATGCAGATTTGCAGATCACACTGGTGTGACAGTGCAAATTTATTTAACAATACTTTAACTTTCATAATTGTCGGTATCATAGGACTGTTCAACATAACACAACTAATTATCAGGTACCACACAGATTTTGTGTACAGAAATATTATTTTTCAGGATTGAAAGTATATCTCTCTCCCCACAGGCACTTTACACCACTCTTGTATTTGCTGATGTGTATTTTAATGTGAACTAGTACCAAAATTCTGTTCAGGATATGGAATAGGTCAGTTATTTAATATGGAGAATTCTGCAGACCAAAAAGTCTAATATATGGATCTCAGAGTGGCTGAATTTATTGACCTCAATCTGGGGGGAGGAGCAGTGGGAGCCTACCAAAATAGATCTGGTCAGCTTCTCTTCCTTACCTATTAATCCACAACGGGGCAATTTCAGAAGAACAAGGTTGGTTTTGGTATGCAACCCACCAAGGTCAAACAGCCTGCTGACGCTCACACTAACTTGGAACGGCACTGTGACGCAGCGGTAGAGTTGTTGCCTTACAGTGAATGCAGCGCCAGAGACCCGGGTTCAATCCTGACTACGGGTGATGTCTATACGGAGTTCGTTCGTTCTCCCCGTGATCTGCGTGGCTTTTCTTTTCGGTTTGCTCCCACACAAAGACGTACAGGTTTGTAGATTAATTGACTTGGTATAATTGTAAATTGTCCCCAGTGTGTGTATGTTAGTGTAAGTGAGTGGGTATCGCTGGCCGGCATGGATTTGGGCCTGTTTCTACGCTGTATCTCTAAACTAAACTAACAGTGCCCATGTAAAGGCAAGAAAAATATTGCAGAACTGGTAATGCTGATTTATGACTGACTTAGTAAAAGCCTCAAAAGCCATCCTGCAATGCTCTATTGGAGTCACAAAACATTTCCAAGCAAATCATTGTCTGAACCAGAATGTAAACACCCTGCAAAAACCCTGTCCATGTTTTAATTCTGCATTCTCTCACGCCAGTCAAGACCAACTCAGGCACTACTTACTGCTATCTGAGTGTCTAGATCTTTAATCACATCAGCTACTGCTGTAGGCCCAGATAATGTAGAGTTCATTGTGACATGCTGCCTGGAAACAAACAGCAAGGATTAAATCAATTTCTACACCGTGATAACTTTAAAATGTCTATGTACAACAAATTAAAGATTCTCTGCAGGTTTACATTAGTAATGCAGGATTAGTTCATCAACAAACAGAATTGTTAATTTTGTAATCTAAACAATGTCATCCAATTTATAATTATCTTTTCATGAAGAAGGAATTTAATTTAAATATAAAAAGATGGAAGATGGAAGTGGTGTTGGAGAGAGATGCAACTGTCCAAACCCTTTGCCATATTTCTTATCTCTCCAGTAGAGGAAATTAATTACCTCAGCTGGTAGAGTTAAGAGCAAGCTTTAAGAAACTACAAACAAGAGCAGAGAAGTTTTAAAATTTACGTGCAAGGTTTAATTCTTGTCTGTGCACTGCATTAGCGTGTTAACAACATTAAACCCCCCCTAAACTTGGTGGGTGGTGTGCTTTATGGACAAGTTAGGATTATCATTTGCGATTAGGACTGGATCGCAATCTAACATCTGTCAATGAAAGCAAAATTCAGGTGCGCCATGGAGTTACGAAGACAAGTGGTAAGTCAGTCTTTGTTAGAGAGGTGTTGACCTCAGAAGCAAAGACATCTTGACCATCTTGTACAATTGTACAAGGCTTCAGTAAGACCATTCCTAAAGTAATGTGTGTGCTCTTGGTCTCGATATTTAAGAAAGAATATACTCACTATAAAGGGGAAGTTCAACAGACAGATTTCTGTGCTGACAGGACTGCTGTATAAGGAGTGAATGGGTTGACCCAGTCTCGGTTCACAAGAATGAGAGCATATCATCAAAGTTAAAAAAATTCTTGGAGATGTAGACAGATTGGATGTGGGGATGTTTCCAGCTGCTCACTGGCTGGAGAGACAAGAATAAATGGGTTCATCATAACTAGGGGCTATCACAATAAAACTATGGGGTCATCATGACAATCTAACATGAAATTCAAGAGAGATTTCTTATCCAGAGTAGTGAAAATGTAGAACTTTCCTACGGAGTAGTTTAGCCAAATAATACTGGATGAATTCAATAGGAAGCTAAAGAGATATATACAAGGAGATACTGATAGAATTATTATATAATGGGTGGAGAATCAATGAACTTATACACCAGCAAAGGTGAAGTGATTTTGCATTTGAGATACTATGCAAGTCTACATGACCACAACAATGGGAAGGGACCTATACTAACATTCAAACTAAGGTTTAAAGGGATACGAGCCAAATGCAGGCAGATGGGACTAGTGATGATGGGGCACCTTGGCCAACATGGGCAAGTTGGGCCAAAGAGTCTGTTTCTGTGCTGCATGATTCTATATCCTGTTTGGAATGATGGACTAAATATAAAATTGAAATTCAATTAAACTCTGAACCTCTAAGAATCAAGTGGAATTATAATACCTTCTATTAGAAATATATCACATCACATAACCAAGGGACACATGTGAAGTGTTATGGCCTGTCTCACTTGGGCGTCATTTGCGCGATATAATTTACGCGTCATGACGCACAACGCCCGTGTCGTGAGGCGTGGTGGCGTAGGCAGAGATGCGTGGTAGCGCGCGGCGCCCCAGAATTTTGGGATTCACTAAATCTTTGCGTGCCACCTGCGTGACACGCAAATGACACCCAAGTGGGACATGCCCTTTAAATTCTCTCTTCTGCTGATAGATGTTCACTGGCCTCTGGGTATTAGCAAAATACTGCTTTTGTTTCAAATATCTGGCATCTGCAGTCTTTTTCTCTGAACATTCATTTACCGGATTTATCTGCAAGGATATCATTAAATGGTCATACCTAACTAGGTTCATTGAGCCATGTTCTTGCGCTACTGTAATCTAAGTGCCAGGGTGTTTATTTGATATAACTTTGGGCAATTTCAGAGGTCCGTGAGGAATCATTGGAATGCTTGGGTCTGAAACCACTCAAAGAGCAAAGACCTGCAAAGGGTCCCATTCTTTCATTGAAGGAAACTCCTGAATATGATGCTTGTAAAATGAAAATCTGTAGGCTTTCATGGTCACTGCAGTTAATTTATACTCTGTTTATTTAATTAACTGAAATTAAATTCACCAGCTTTGAATTTCTGTCCAAAGAATAATCACCAATGGCTTTGAAATGCTATTCCAGTAAAACACACCCTCTGCTACAGAACTTCCTGAATGTTATTTTTTAAATAATGCAAGGATGACACAGAGCACATACAGATTTATGGGCAAAAATATTCCATGGTTAAAATAAACAGTTTCTTCCTCTAAGCCTGAAAACTGTAATGTCCAGGTTCAGGAGCAGCGTCTTCCCTACTCAGGCTATTAAGTACCACAACCTCCAATAAGCTCTGAACTATATAGAATTGGGGACATTATGTTTGTTTGCACTATTATTGTCTATTTATTTGCCTCACACCCACATACTACTGGAGTAACTCAGCAGAACAGGCAGCTTCTCTAGATGGAAGGAATGAATCTGGGGAGAGGGAGATGCAGAGATAAGGAAATGCAAGGTGTGAAAATGAGCCGAAGAGGACGTAGCTCAAGGAAAATGTCAAAATAGATAATTGATAGCTAGGAGAAGGTAACAACAAAGCAAACAGAGATAATATGTAAACAAGGACAGTCCGACTAGTCTGAGAACTGGGAAGGGGGAAGAGATGGAGAGAGAGGGAAGGCAAAGGTTACTTCAAGTTAAAGAAGTCAATATTCATAATGCTGGGGAATAAGCTGCCCAAGCGAAATATGACAATAGACAATAGGTGCAGGAGTAGGCCATTCGGCCCTTCGAGCCAGCACCGCCATTCAATGTGATCATGGCTGATCATCCCTAACCAGTACCCCGTTCCTGCCTTCTCCCCATATCCCCTGACTCTGCTATTTTTAAGAGCCCTATCTAGTTCTCTCTTGAAAGCATCCAGAGAACCTGCCTCCACCTCTTAGGCAGAGGTGTTGTTCCTCCATTTTGCGCTCTGACAATCGAGGAGGTCCAGGACAGAATGGTCAGTATGGGAATGGGAGGGGGAGTTAAAGTTAGCAACCGGGAGATCAGGTAGGTTTAGGCGGACTGAGGGGAGATGTTCAGGGAAACGATCGCTGAGCCTGGAACAGGGGATACAGTAGATGAGGTTGGAGAAGGTACAATGAACCTCTGCCTCACCTGAAAATTCTGTTGGGGTTCTTGGATGGAGTCGAGGGGGGAGGTATAGGGACAGGTGTTGCATCCCCTGTACTTCCAGGGAAAGGTATCTGGGGAGGAGGTTAGAAGGGACGAGTTAACAACGGAGTTGCGGAGGGAATGGTCTCTGTGGAAAGTGGAAAGTGGAAAGGGGTGGAGATGGGAAGATGTGACTAGTGGTGGGATCCTGTGGGAAATGGCAAAAATGTCAGAGGATGATGTGCTGTATGTGACAGCTGATGGGATGATAGGTGAGGACTAGGTAGACTCTCACCCTGTTGCGACTGGGGGAGGGGGGAGGATGGAGCAGAGCTGCGGGATATCAAGGAGACCCTAGTGAGGGCCTCATCTATGATGGATGAGGGGAACCCACTGTTCCCAAAAGAATGAAGACATCTCAGATGTCCTGGTATGGAGCACCTCATGTTGGGTGCAGATGCAGCATAGACGGAGGAATTGGGAGTAGGGGATAGAGTCTCTGCAGGAAGCAGAGTGGGAAGAAGTGTAGTCTAGATAGCTGTGGGAGTCAGTGGGTTTATAATAAATGTCGGTCGATAGTCTATCTCCTGTGATGGAGACGGTAAGATCAAAAAATGGTAGGGTGATGTCAGTCCAAGTAAATTTGAGTGCAGGATGGAAATTATCAGTAAAGTTAATGAAGTTTGAGTTCTGCATGGGTGCAGGAGGTAGCACCGATGTAGTTGTCAATGTAGCGGAGATAGAGTTCTGGGATAGGGCCGGTGTACACCTGGAACAGGCATTGTTCGACGTAACAACACCTCTTATTTCCCTGGGGCAGCTTACATCCCAGTGGTATGAATATTGACTTCTCCAACTTCAAGTAACCATTGCCTTCACTCTCTCTCCATTCCCAGTCTCCGACTAGTTTGACTGTCCTTGTTTACATTTTATCTCTGTTTGCTTTGTTGTTACCTTCTCCTTGCTATCAATGATCTATTCGACATTTTCCTTGATCACTAGCCCATTTGCCTCGTTTTCACACCTTACATTTCCTTATCTCTGCATCTCCCTCTCCCTTGATTCAGTCTGAAGAAGGGTCTCGACCCGAAACATCACCCATTCCTCCTATCCAGAGATGCTGCCTGTCCCACTGTTACTCCAGCATTTTCTGTCTATGAGTACTGTTTACATATCTGTTGTGCTGCTGCAAGTAAGAATTTAATTGTTCCGTTTCGGGACATATGACAATAAAACACTCTTGACTCTTGATCATATGTACAATATTTTGAGATCTCTATATTCCATCAATCCAGGCCTTTTAATTATCCAAGAATTTACTTGTTTCATCACCGCTGCTGCCAAGTTCATAAGCTTCGGAACATTCTACCTGCTATATCTCCAACCTAACATAGCGTACAGTGGCTGTGCATCTTTGTAGAGCTGTTGCTCCTCAGTTCAAGAAACCAGAATCCAATCCTGACCTTGGCTACTGTCTGTTTGGAGTTTACACATTTTCACTCTGACCCAGCTGCCTCCCATACCGCAGATGTGCAGGTTGGTAAATTAACTGGCTACTTTTAATGGTTTAATACTGCCATGTGTTCTGACCTACAGTGAAAACCTTTACGTGCTATCCAGGCAAATCATACTATACCCAAATACATTAGGTAGAGCAGCACAGTGGCGCAGCTGGTAGAGCTGCTGCCTCACAGCGCTAGAGACCAGGGTTCGATTCCCATCTCGGGTGCTATCTGTGAAGAGTTTTCATGCTCTCCCCATGAATACAAAATATAATGTTACAGAGAAAGAGCAGATAATAAAAGTGCAAGGGAGGTAGATCAGAACGGGACATTCATCCCTAACATATGCGTTCCTAGCAGTGCAAGTGGGTCCTTGTGGGCGAGTAGGATAATCTGGGAGGAGATGAGGAAAATAAAAAAAGGATTAAATATAGGGTTTGTGTAAATGGTCAGAGCATATTCACTGGTCCAAAGGACCTGCTTCACCAACTTTGATACCAGTACACAGATGTAATGAAAGATTTGGGCTCCAATATGCAGTTCTGTGCTCCAGGAATTTTTAAACCTCTGCAAAATGACCAGAAAAGATTTAAAAAACTCTTTACTGGAATTGCATAATTATGCCTATCAAGAAAGACTTAAAAAGAAAATAAGGTGCTTATCAGCATTATTGGTAATTATGAAGGATTTGATATGATATTGAAGGTAGTTTTCATTAATAGGCCAGCCTATAACTAGGGTTCTTCACAATAACAAAGAATTCACGCCCAGAGTTAAATTCACGTTTTCTGTCCACGGATATTCACTAACTTTGGGTACGAACAACATTTTGCTTTTATTTCAGATTTCCAGTATCTACAGTCTTTTTTGCTGCACATTTATTTACAAGATGTGGAAATTGTAGATAAGGTTATCATTTAATGGGCAAACCTAACTTGGCTTAATGAGCCATCTCCTTGCACCAGCGTAATCTATGTGCCAGTATTTCTCGTGTCAAGGTCAATTCTTGTTTGATAACATTCCTCATTTCCTTATTTAAGCAAAATCTGAAAAATAATAATACATCTACTCAAGTGGAAGGTCAATGGCCTTAAATCCTATGTGGGACAAAGTTAAGAGGTACAAGTGTCAATCCCGAAAAAACGCTCTTGCAAATCTTTTCTGCAGCCTCTACAGGATATCCACATCTCTCCAAACGAGTAGTGACCCAAACGGGGCACAGAAGTTACAAATGCATAGGTCACAGGAGCAGAAATTAGGCCATTCGGCCCATGGAGTCTATTTCGCCATTCAATCATGTCTGATCTACATTTCCCTCTCAATCCCTTTCCTTCTCCAAATTAACCTTTGACAACCCTTACTGATCTAGTAACTGTCATCAATCTCTGATTTAAAAATACCCAAAGATTTGGCCTCCACAGCCGTCTGTGGCTGAAAAGTTCCCGGGGAGGGTACAGAGATTTACTGCAATGACTCCAGAGATTTTGGTCACAGTATTATAGACCAGAAGGGCTGGGATTGTCAAAAACAGATTTGACAGATGCACAAGGTCACGACTGGTTTCTATGCAGTGATTAGTGAGAAGCAGTTCCCATTAAAAGGTAAGGGGGTGGGGTGGATATATTTTTGGGATTTTTTAAATTAAACACAGAGAGCAATTCTGATCTGGCTAAAGAGGAATTATTTGGGGTCTGCAAAAGGGAATTGAATTTTGGGAATTAAGCTCGAGAGATGATAGCTTGCAGTGTGAAGGAGCGGGGAATAGGAAAGCGAGCAGAGCTCCCTTTCTCTTTTCCTCTCTCCTTCATCCCTCCTCTTTATCTTTCTGTCTCCTTCCCTCCCCCTCTTTCTCTCTCCATCCCTCCTTCCCCATCTCTCTTTCTATCTCCCCCTCTTTATTCTTCCATCTCCCTCTTCTTGTGTCTCTCTCTCTCTCCTTCCCTCCCTCTTTTTCTTCCCTCCTCCACACCATGGGCTTAGTGGCCTTGGGCAGGCCCGAGTATTTTTTTAATTAGATGGGGAAAATTTGGGAAAGGAGGAGAGCTGAGGTCTGTTGAGGAGGAAGGGGGGGGGGGGGGGTGAAGGGGAGGGGGGGGGGGGTAGGGGATGGGAGTGGGCTAATGGAGGGGAGGAGGGTAGTACTGGAGGGGAGGAGGGTAGTAGTGGAGGGGAGGAGGGTAGTAGTGGAGGGGAGGAGGGGGACCACCAGTTTAAATTCAATTTGGAATATTTTGGAGGACCAAGAAACCAAGAACCAAGAGGGGAGTGAAGTGGAGGAGGGGGGGGAGGGGATGGGAGTGGGCTAGTGGAGGGGGGAGTGGATTAGCGGAGGGGGGGGCTAGTGGAGGAGGAGGTTGTGGAGGGTTGGAGTGGAGGGGAGTGAAGGGGAGGAAGGGTTGGGTAGGGTAGGGGAGTGGGCAAGTGGAGGGGAGGAGGAGGGGAGTGAAG
This sequence comes from Leucoraja erinaceus, assembly GCF_028641065.1. Classification (NCBI taxonomy): domain Eukaryota; kingdom Metazoa; phylum Chordata; class Chondrichthyes; order Rajiformes; family Rajidae; genus Leucoraja; species Leucoraja erinaceus. The sequence continues at coordinate 30,370,289 of NC_073402.1, read as the reverse complement.
GGGAGGAAGGGTTGGGTAGGGGAGGAGGGGAGTGTGGGCAAGTGGAGGAGGGGGGAGGAGGGGGGTAGTAGTGGAGGGGAGGAGGGAAGGGGAGTGAAGGGGAGGAAGGGTTGGGTAGGGGAGGGGAGTGGGCATGGAGGGGGGTAGTGGAGGGGAGGAGGAGGGGGGGAGTGAAGGGGAGGAAGGGTTGGGTAGGGGAGGGGAGGGGGCAAGTGGAGGGGAGTAGTGGAGGGGGGTGAGGGGAGTAGTGGGGGGGGGGGGAGGAGAGTGGAGGAGGGGAGGAGGAGGGAGGGTGGGTAGGAGGAGTGAAGGGTTGGGTAGGGGAGTGGGCAAGTGAGGGGGAGTAGTGGAGGGGAGGGAGGGGAGGAGGAGGGGGGGGTGTGAAGGGGAGGAAGGGGTTGGGTGGGGAGGGGAGTGGTCAGTGGAGGGGAGTAGGGGAGGAGGGAGGAGGAGGAGGGGGGGAGTGAAGGGGAGGAAGGGTTGGGTAGGGGAGGGGAGGTGGGCAAGTGGAGGGGAGTAGTAGTGGAGGAGGGGGAGGGTGTGAAGGGTTGGGTAGGGGAGGGGAGTGGGGGCAAGTGGAGGGGAGGAGTGGTGGAGGGGAGGTGGAGGAGGGGGGGAGTGAAGGGTTGGGTAGGGGGGGAGTGGGCAAGTGGGCAAGTGGAGGGGGGAGGGGAGGAGGAGGGGGGGGGAGGAGGAGAGTGGAGTGGAGGAGGGGGGGGGGAGGAGGGGAGAGTAGTGGAGGGGGGGGGGGAGGGGAGAGTAGTGGAGGAGGGGAGTGGGCAAGGTGGAGGGGAGTAGTGGAGGAGGGGGGGAGGAGGAGAGTAGTGGAGGAGGGGGGGGGAGGAGAGTAGTGGAGGAAGGCAAGGGGAGGGGAGGAGAGAGGGGGGGGGAGGAGGGGAGGAGTGAGGGTTGGGGGGGGGAGGGAGTGGGCAAGTGGAGGAGGGGAGGAGGGGGGGAGGGGGGGGGAAGAGGAGTAGTGGAGGAGGGGGGGGGGGAGGGAGAGTAGTGGAGGAGGGGGGGAGGGGCAAGTGGAGGGGGGGGGGGAGGAGGGGGGGAAGGGTTGGGTAGGGGGGGAGGGGGGGGGGAAGTGGAGGAGGGGGTAGGGGAGGAGGGGGGGGGGGGGGGGGAGGAGAGAGTGTGGAGGAGGGGGGGGGAGGAGAGTAGTGGAGGAAGGCAAGCAAAGGAGGGGAGGAGGGAAGGGTCAGTGAAGAGGGAGGAGGATAAGGTGGTGTCGATGCGGGGAGGGGGGAGGTGTGGAGGACGGGAGGGAGCGGAGTGTTGATGCGGGGGCGGGGAGGACGAGAGGCCCCGGCTCGGGCTGGGCTGCCTACCGAACACACACACACACACACACAGTCCCGGCCCCCGGGCACTCACCGAGCCGCTCCGTGCCGCCGCCGCCGCCGCTGCCGCTACTGGCCCATGCCGCTGCCGGCGGCTCCAGCTCCAGCTGCGGCCCAGTGACCGCCCACAGTCGTCTCTCTCTCTCTCTCCCCTCACGGCCGCTTCAACCCGCCTCAGCCGCCGCCGCCGCCGCTGCCGTCCGCTCCCTCACTCACTCACAGCCCGCGCGTCCAGGCCCAGCGTGGCGGCCGGAACCGGAAACGCTCCTCACCGGCGCCAACCCGGCCCGGCCCGGCCGTCCGCTCGCCACCACCACCACCACCACGACGGTGTTTTCGACCGAAACTCGACGCCGCCGCCTCGCCCGGACCCGCCGGCGCCGCCGCTGAGGTAAATGTGTGGGTTGGCGTCACCGGCGTCACATTCGCGCCGGCGCCCGCCTGCCCTGTGAGTGTTTGGCGCCCCCGGTCAACCCGAACCCGAGGGTCGAGGCCCGAGATGGAGGAGGAGGCCCTTCCTCCCCCCCCCCTTCCTTCTATCCTTCTCACACCCTCCCTCTTTCCTTCTCTCGCTCCCTCCAGCCCTCTCTCCTCTTTTCTTTCCTTCTTCCTTCCTTCTCCTCTCCGTTTTTTCCTCTCCTTTCCTTTCCTCCCCTCGTCTTTCCTTCTCTCTTCCTCCCTTTTCCCTTCTTTCCCCTCTTCCTTCTTTCTCTCACTCCCTCCTATCCCTTTTTTCTTTCCTTTTCTGTTCCTTCCTTCTCTCCCCTCTTTCCTTCCTTCTCTCCCTCCCCTCTTCTTTCCCTCTTCCTCCCTTTTTCCTTCTCTCCTCTTTCCTTCCTTCTCTCACTCCTTCCTATCCCTATTTTATTTCCTTCTCTTTCTTCCTTCCTTCCTTCTTCCCCTCCCTTCCCGTTTCCTTCCCTCCCCTCTTCCCCTTTTCTTTCTTCCCCTCCCCTCTTCTTTTCCTTCCTTCCCTCACTCCCTGCTATCTCTCTTTTCTTTCTTTCTCTCAACCCTATTCCTCCCTTCTTTTTCCTATCCTCCTATTCCTTCTCCCCTTCCCTCTTTTTTCTCTCTTCCTCCCTTTTCTTTCCTTCTTCCCCTCCCTTCCTGCTCTTTCCTATCCCTTCTCCCTCCCTCTTCTTTCCTTCCTTCTCCCCTCCCATCCCTCTCTCATTTCCTTCCACCCCTTCCATTCTCTCTCCCTCCATCTTTCACCTCTTCCATTCTCCTCCATCTTTCACTCCTCCCTCTCTCCCTTCCTCCTTCTCCCTTGCACTGTCCTCTTGATCCCTTCAGAGACAAGCAATGACCGGGGTGGGGAGCAAGGGGAAATGAGGTGTGGAAAAGAGATAGGGACAAAGTCTAACATGATCAAACATTAGGAATTATAGAGGGGGAGCAGAGATAACCTGCTTGCATTTATTTCCTGGCTGTGGTCACTACCCAGTTAAAATAATGAATAACAGGGGAAAGAAATCTTCCTAACTTTCACCTTGTTACCCAAGGTCATCGAGACAAACTGCAGTGCTCTTGTGGCCAGGCCTTTAACATCTCAAGCCTTTAACAGCACAGAGCAGGGAATGTATCCAGTGGACATTGCCTTTACACAGATGAAGGCTTTTTCCCGCAAAGTATTTCCAGTAACAATAATTCTCTGCAATGTCAGTGTACAGGTTGTACAAAATCTCTTCACCATACATTGGAAGTTGAATAATGGTCAATAAGTAGATACTTGAAACATGAACATTGGAAAAGTAGGCAGTAGTGCACAGTGACCTTTGGATGACTCTTAACATCGATGCCAAACACAACTATGAACATCTCATTTTTCCCCAAAACCTATGATATAAGACAAAAACACCTACCATGGACATCATCATTATGATCACCGGAAATTGGAGGAGCAGCACCTCATATTTCGCTTGGGCAGTTTGCACCCCAGCGGTATGAACATTGACCTCAAATTTCAGGTAGTCCCTACTTTCTCTTCTGCTTCTCAGCTCTCCCTCAGCCCACTGGCTCCACCTCTTCCTTTCTTCTTCCCACCCCCCACCCTCACATCAGTCTGAGGAAAGGTCTCGACCTGAAACGTTGCCTATTTCCTTCGCTCCATAAATGCTGCCTCACCCGCTGAGTTTCTCCAGCATTTTTGTCTTCGATTTTCCAGCATCTGCAGTTCCTTCTTAAACATCATTATTTTCTTAATCTCTCTTCTTGCTTTCTTATTTTTCTAGTTTCTTGCTCTGAATTATTGACGGTTTCTTTCTGTACAGAATGCTGCCTGACATGTGTATTTTAATTTCAAATATCCCACATCTGTACCTTGGGTTCTTTTTAAAAAAAAAGAAAATCGGGTCATTATATTCACGTAATACAAAAGCTGCTTCTGTAACTAGTGTAAACTAATAGCTGCTTGAAAAGTGGTGAATAAACGGGTCATATATATATATTTTTTCTTGCTCTCAAATTAGTTTTCAGTTTTGGGAACAGGATTAGCCTAGAGTTTAACTTGGCTTGTAGAGCCTAGTTACCCAGCTCCAGGTAATAAACATTTTTGATTTGTGTCAAATCCATGAGAGAGAAAATGTGGGAGAACAAGAGCTTACGGACAAAGATGGCATGCAGGGTATTATTGGAGGAAGAGGATGGTGATGAAGGGTGCCATATAGCTTGTAATGTATAACATGCTTATTTATAAGGACAGTAATTGAAACTGTATTACCCCAATACTTTGCAATGTATGTGATGCATTACCTATATAATAAACATAATTTGTTGTAAAATGATGACGTCCAAATGTTTACTTTTATCAGTCGTTTCTCCAAGATAACTTGAGCAACAAAGTTAAATGTGTGAGGGTGTGCATGTATGGTACGAGCTGCCTGAGTAAGGTACAGTTATGATGTTAATAGACACTTGGACAGACACAAGGATGGGAAAAGGTTTGTAAATATATGGGCCAGGGACAGGTAACTTGCCAGATTCTACATGACTAGAAATGTCTAGATTCAGAGGGCTGTAAATGTTTAGCATTTTCTACTCGAGGCTGCGAAGGATCATTATATTCAAGACTAAAATCTGCACCTCATGCTGCCTCAACAAGGCCAGCAGCATAATCAATGGCGAGTTGCACCCTGGCCATTCCCCCTTCTTCCTTCGGGCAAAAGGTCCAGAAGGGTGAAAACGCACACCTCTAGATTCATGGACAGTTTCTTCCCAGCTGTTATTAGGCAACTGAATCATCCTTCCACATGATGAACCTCATTGGTGACCCTCGGATTATCCTTGATCGGACTTTGCTGGCTTCAACAAACTAAATGTTATTCCCTTATCATGTATCTACACACTGTAAATGGCTCGATTGTATTCATATATTGTCTTTCCGCTGACTGGATAGCACGTGACAAAAAGCTTTTCACTGTACCTCGGTACTCGTGACAATAAACAAAACTGTAAAATCAATATATTATCAACACATGCAGGGATAGGTGGACCCAATATTAATGAATCGAGCATAACTGTACTGAATTGCAGAACAGGGTCAAGATGTCATATAAACTAATTGAGCAATACAGCGTGGAAACAGGTCCTTCGGCCCAACTTGCACACGTCAACCAACATGCCTCATCTACACTAGTCCCACCTGCCTGTGCTTGGCCCATAACTGTAAACCTGTCCCATCCATATACCCAAGATAAACAAAATGCTGGAGTAACTCTGCAGGTCAGGCAGCATCTCTAGAGAAAATGAATAGGAGACATTTGAGGTCGAGACCCTTCTTCAGACAGAGTCAGGGGAGAGGGTAACTAGTGGTATGAAAAGGTACGGAACAAATTTAGTGCCGGCACCAATAACCAAGGAATGGTGGAGCCCACAATGTTCCATTGTTGGCTGTGGGAGAGTTGATAACGAAGGGATACAAACAGTGAAACCATCATCCTACACTATCCACATACCTGCCTCTTAAATGTTATGATAGTACCTGCCTCAACTACCTCCACTGGCAGCTCATTCTATACACCCACCACCCTGTGTAAAAAACGTTACCCCTCAGGTTCCGATTAAATCTTTTCCCCTCACCTTAAACTCTTGCATTTGTTCCTCGTTTCATATTGCGACATAAACATTATATTGTTTCAGGTTTCAAAAATTCCAAATTGCATTATTTTGACTATAGAAAGAGTATAACTGAAATGCAGATTTCACATTTTATTAATACAAATTTAATTAATTCTCAATTAGATAAACCAGCAGTTTTTTGTAGCAAAAAATATTCTGTAACAAAGATGGGTAGCAATTAATGTAACGTAAACCATCCAATCCTATTTTACGAAGTGCTTTTATATAATATTTTTATATTTAAAAATACATTAAATAGAGATTGTAAAAACTTTCCTCGTTGGAGACAGCATTGAATTCAATGCTTTCACAGTGGTTTGAACGCAATAATACAGCTCGTTGCTTGGGATCGATGCCCAGAAACCATTTTTCTCCCCCTCAATTCATGTCTTCTAAATGCAATGACATAAATAGTGCTGTATTGTCAACTTCCTTCATTACTCAGGAATGTGATGTAGGTTTTAAAACCTACACGTGCTTATTGTTCATGAGTCATAGTGCTAATAGAACACCAATATTACGGAGTAATCAGGCATTGACCAGTGTTCTTTTGGTATGATTCCCATTTGCCTTTCCTGGTTGTGGCCGGGCTGCTTCTTGCCCATCTTGATGATGGTTCCGTACAGGCGATGGATCAGTTTAATGGCTGACAGGAGTTGCCATGCACAGGATACACCAAGGTTTTTAAAGTGCTTCTTGCACTGATGGGATAACTACCACTACGCACACGTTTTTCTTTGTCGACGTTTCTGACTCTACACTTGGTTCAACAAATGGTGTTGCATATTCCGGTTCCTGGTTGGGAAACGGTTCAGCATATTCATGGTTCTTCCCTGAAAATGGAACGTCGTAGTGATTCACAACGAGCGGTACGGTGTAGCCATCATCCATTGGCGGCTTGAACGTTGATGCAGCTTTTTGGGCTGCAATGCCACCTTGAATGATGTCAGGTTCTGCATAGTCTAACGGAACAGAGTGCATTACGTTAAACAAATACACACAGCATTTGCGCGTTAGTCCACAACAGTGAATCGCAAAGGACAAACATCAGGCCATGGCATTCAAGCGGAGATTCAAGTCATTCGCAAACTGAAGCAGTATCTATGGACTATGTTCTAGGGGCAGAATGAGGCCATTCGGCCCATTGAGTCTACTCTGCCATTCAATCATGGCTGATCTATCTTTCCCTTTCAACCCCATTCTCCTGCCTTCTCCCCATACCCTTTGACACCAGTACCAATCAAAAACTTGTCAATCTCAGCTTTAAAAATACCCAACTTGGCCTTCACGGCAGTCTGTGGCAATGAATTCCTCAGATTCACCACCCTCTGACAAAAGAAATTCCTCCTTATCTCCTTTCTAAAGGTACGTCCTTTTATTCCGAGTAAGCGGTATGACCAGTCTGAAGCATCATTTCCCAAAGACGATGTTCTGCGCTATAAAATAAACAAATGCCTTTTCCTGAATTTCTTTGTTTGTTTATTTGTTCACAGGATGTGGATGTTACTTTCAGGTTTGGCATTAGTTACCCATCACAAATTACTTTTGACATGAGGGGGCAATTTTGAATTAACTATGATACAAGGTCTGGATCTCATTTAGACCAAAGGACACCAGATTTCCTGGTGTACCAGGATCCCTCTTCACTGGTGTAAGTGATGGTATCTGATTCAGTCGGCTGAGGCCGACTCCTCTGACACAGTTCTGTATTTTCACTGATTTATCACAAACTGAAGATAGATGTGAAAACCCACACCTCAAGATTCAGGGACAGTTCAGGCAACTGAACCTACATCCTACCAACAGCCAGACAGCGGTCCTGGGCAACTATCTACCTCTTTGGTGACCTCAGACTAAGCTGGCTTTACCTTGCACTAAACATTATTCCCGTATCATGTTTCTATAAATGGCTCGATTGCAATCCTGTATTGTCTTTCCGCTGACTGGTTAGCACCTAACAAAAGTTTTTCACTACTTCAGTACACATGACAATAAACTAATCTGAAACTGAATTGTACAATGAAAAGCATTAATCTAGCCTAAAGATACAATTGATGAATTAGTGTTTGAGTGATCAGGATGACTGGTAGCTACATTACCTGACAAGGTGTTGCCAGTAATACTCCTACAAGATCCCTCTTCACTGGTATAAGTGATGATCTCCGATTCTGTCGGCTGAAGCTGACTCCTCTGACAGTTTTGCTTTTTCACCGATTCATCACAAGCTGAAGATAGAGCAAAGCAACGTGTATACAGACTTGCTGGCCTGCCACCTTTATGCAGTTCAAACCAATGAATGATGCTTTAAAACTACTCGAGTGGCTGAATAACACAAAGATGTCAAATGCACTGTATGGAGCTCAGTGTAATTGAGGAACAGCATCTTATCTTTCATCTGGGCCCTTTACAATCGGAGGCCGCAGGCCCAAATCACGCTAGTGTATCCATTTATTTGTACAATCATTGGGAATTTTTTTTAAATGGTCACCATTTTACACCACCTCTTTATTTTTAATTCCAGTCCCATGCAGAAATTAAAGGTCCATAATCCCAGAAAATCCTTTAGAAACTGACGACAAATTACGACATTTAGCATCTAACAAATCGGGGTGGCATGGTGTTGTGGTGGTAGAGTTGCTGCCTTACAGTGCCAGAGACCCGGGTTCGATCCCGACTACAGGTGCATGTCTGTACGGTTTTCTCAAAGATCTCCCTGTGACCTCACGCAGGTCATGGGGAGAACGAGGAAACTAGTGTTGTGGTGGTAGAGTTGCTGCCTTACAGTGCCAGAGACCCGGGTTCGATCCCGACTACAGGTGCATGTCTGTACGGAGTTTGTACGTTCTCCCCGTGACCTGCGTGGGTTCTCTCCTGGTGCTCCAGTTTCCGCCCACACTCCAAAGACGTGCAGGTTTGTAGGCTAATTGGTTTGGTGTAAATGAAAATGTAAAATCGTTCCTTGTGTGTGTATAGAGCAGTGCTAATGTGCGGGGATCGCGGGTCGGTGCGGACTCAGTGGGCCGAAGGGCCTGTTTCCGCGCCGTCTCTCTAAACTAATTGGGAGAGATTGACAAAATATGCGAGGGAAGGGTCTACAGATTAAATGATCAAAAATTTGCCAATTTCTTTACACATGTCATTCACTTATAAAATGTTACAATTTACCTTGTTGTGAAGAAGAGTGCATCCTTTTTCCAGATTTTCTGCATAAAATAAAATATCAATAAAAATATTTCTCACACCAAATATTATATATTCTTGACAAATTGATATTTGGAGCAATGGAAGACTGGTAAACCAAAATGGAATTCAGTTAATTTGTAGGAAGGAACTGCACATAGACACAAAAACTCAACGGGACAGGCAGCACCTCTGGTGAGAAGGAATGGGTGATGTTTCAGGTCGAGATCCTTCTTCAAACAGTCAGGGTGAAAGGAAACGAGAGAAATAGATGGCGATTATATGGAGAAATAGAACAAATGAATGAAAGGTATGCAAAAAGAGTAACGATGATAAAGGAAAGGCCATTGTTAGCTGTGGCCTCGCTGAAAACGAGTTAGAGCAGGAAGAATCACAGAGGGGGGAGCAGCGAGAAAGGATGTTGCAGAGAGGAGAACTTCAAAGTAGGTTAAACACAAAAAGCTGGAGTAACTCAGCAGCTCAGAGAATTTAAGAGCAGACAATATGTGTAGGCAGGAAATTAAAATACATCGTCACAGTTCAGAGTTCATACACTAATAAACTACTGATCCAATTCAATTTCTTCTCATTAATTTACACGATGTCTCTGGCAAGGTCAGTGTCTATTACCTCCATTGATGCAGTCAAAACGTTGGTGTAGAGTTGAGTCCACGAACTATTCCAGCCTGCACTGTGAAGCTACTCTCAGTGTTAAAGTGGAGATCGAGTCCCAGTGAATTAAGAATCACAAAACATTTCCAGATCAAAATCTGACGACAGTTTAAGACTTTGTTGGGTGTTATTTTTCTGGTCTTACTGTTTCATTACTATGCATTCTTTCATTAATGGCGCAAATTGCAGCACGGTGGCACAGCTGTAGAGTTGCTGCCTTACAGCGCCAGAGACCCGGGTTTGATCCTGACTACGGGTGCTGTCTGTATGGAGATTTTGTATGTTCTCCCCGTGTCCTGTGTGGGTTTTCTCCGGGTGCTCCGGTTTCCTCCCACACTCCAAAGACCTGCAGGTTTATGGGTTAATTGGCTTTTGTAAAATTGTGATTGTCCCTAGTGTGTAGGATAGTGTTAGTGTACGGGGATCGCTGGTCAGCGTGGACTTGGTGGGCCTAAGGGCCTGTTTCGACGTTGTATCTCTAAACTAAACTAAAAAAATGAATTATTGTGTACAAATTCTACTGCAATAGAAACATATTTGTGTAATGCATGGTGATTACACACAAAGCAGAGGATTAGAAGAAGGGATTATTGCAGATTCCCTTTCTGGTAACATTTTATAACCTCAATTCAAATGATTCATGACTATGACAAAGCTGTACACAGTGAACATTAACTCTTTATGTTTGGCTTCCACGCGCAATGTCAAAAAACAGATGAAGACAAGGAATCACTAATTCCGTGGACCCAAGCCAGTGCAACTTCCACCAGCTACTTCCTCAGATGGATACGTCCTTTGCTATCCTCTGAATGTTCTCACTAATCTTGCTCGGAATCCAAGATTTCTCTGAACACAAGAGAATCCCAATCAAGCAAATCTCCTTTCACTTAATTCTAAAGCATGAGGGTCAACAGGAAAAACTTCTGAATGAGTTTGAACTTTGCTTCACTTCTTGAGTATTAGGTTTCAACTTTTTGCCAGAGTTGACTCACCTTTTTCTGCAGAACAGATACAGTAATAAGACAGCCGTTGAAGTTATTACTAGGAAACTGACAACAATAAGCACCACAATCAAATTAAAACCTGCAAAATGAAAACAAAAAGAATGAGTCCATTTTAATTATAGGCGATTTAGATAGTCATAACTTTCTTTTAATAGATACATATAACAAGGGATTGCAGATGCTGGTTTACACTAAAGATACAAACATACAGAGTGCTGGAGTAACTCAGATGGTCAGTCAACCTGACCTTGCTGAGTTACTCCAGCATTTTGTGTCATAACATTCTTGATTAGTAAGGGCGTCAAAGGTTACAGGGAGAAGGCAGGAGAATGGATCAACCATGAGCGAATGGCTTGGAGCAGGAGCAGACATGATGGGCCGAATGCCTTAATTCTGCTCCTATGTCTAATTACGATCTTCCAAATATTCGCATAATGACAACTTGCATCTTTGTTTATCATTTGGGTGGTGGTCAAGAGTGTTGGACATGGGCAATTGCAAACTATCAGACCTTCATGATGTATTCCACTCAGTGATAAAGTCCGTCACGGCACGATTCACTGCGAACCCTCTCACCACCCATTTTCCTCTGGCCATTCCAAATAATTGTACCAGAAATAGTTTACTGGCTTTCGTTAACTGGGTATGGAAGCCAAGGATGAGGTTTCAGGCCTTGATGACGTTCCAACGAAGGTCAACTTAAACTCGGAAAACATTATCACATCCGCCACATTACAGCTATCTAGACTCGGATCTTTATTTTAGGTTTCCAGATTTAGTCAGAGGGTGGTGAATCTGTGGAATTCGTTGCCACAGACGACAGTGGAGGCCAAGTCTTTTGAAGAGCTGAGATTGCCAGATACTTTATTATTAGGATGTCAAAGTTTATGGGGAGAAGCCAGGAGAATGGGGTTGAGAGGGAAAGGTAGATCAACCATGATTAAATGGTGGAGTAGACTTGATGGGCCGAATGACCCAATTCTGCTCATACGACGTGAACATTTACTCTAGAATCTTTTTGTTAACTTCAGACAATCATTTACATATCGCTGTTAGTGGGAGCATGCTGTACATAATTTAGTTGCTTTTTGTTGGCAGTGAAAAGTTTTGCCATTTCCTGATGACGTCAAGGTAGTCATAGAAGCCCGGGGCGTCATTGTTATTTTAAATGATTTTAATTTAGATGAAACGGACTCTCAACCCCTTTTCTAGCTAACTGACCATATCAAGGCAACATAACTGAATCGAATCTTTGCTAAATCTTTCAATGACTAATTATTAGTAGGTGGCATAGTGGTGCAGCGGTAGAGTTGCTGCCTTACTGCGCCAGAGACCTAGGTTTGATCCCAAGTACGAATGCTGTCTTTATAGAGTTTTTACTGTTCTCCCCGTGATTCCCGGTTGAGGGGTTACGGGGAGAAGGCAGGAGAATGGGGATGAGAGGGCAAGATAGATCAGCCACTGAATGGTGGAGTAGATTTGATGGGCCGAATGGCCTAATCCCGCTCCAATAACTTATGGACATATGACCGCGTGGGTTTCCTCCCACACTCCAAAGATGCACAGGTTTGTAGGTCAATTGGCTTTGGTAAAATCGTAAATTGTCCCTAGTGTACATGATAGTGCTGGTGTACGGAGTGATAGCTGGTCAGCGCGGGCTCAGTGGACCGAACGGCCCTTGTCCCTAAAGTCTAATGCAAGGATCACCAAGACTAGCTATAATAAGGCATCACCATGCCACTGATTACATAGAAGCATTGAACTTGAAGTCACCTTGTTCTATGGAGCACATTATTGCTGCATATTTATTTTTGCCATATTGAGAACAAAAGATGTGTTGACTCTTCCACATTTTGTGATTCTCTCATTTTCATTTGGTCGAAAAGCTGAGATTATTTTTCTGTCTCTTCAAAAGAAGTGCAAACAAGACCTGCACTGCAGAATAAATGGGGGAGAGTACACAGTGGTAGAGCTGCTGCCTCACTGCGTCAGAAACCCCGATTCGATCCTGACCTCAGGTGCTGTCTGTGTGGAGTTTGCAGGTTCTTCTTGTACCTTCTCCCTGTGATCGCGTGGGTTTCCTCTGGGTGCTCGGGGTTTCCTCCCAGATTTCAAAGGCGTGCGGGTTTGTAGGTTAATCGGCCCTTTGTAAATTGTGCAATGAGCGTATGAGAATGTGGGATAACAGAATAGTGTGAAGGGGTGATCGATGGGTGCCTGTTTCCATGCTATATCTCTAAACTAAACTAAAAAGCGGGGGAGTGTATTTTTCCATAGGAAAGTGCCAGATGTTCCATGTTGTAAAAGCCGTCAGGATACCTACTCCAAGTTTCAATTACTAATCCAAATTTTGGTTATGGATGCAAGCTGTTCATTCCAAAGTCTTTCTCAAAATTGGAACCTCAACAGAAAGCAGAAAATAAAATGCTGCTCAATACTTCTCTTGGACACTAGATGGTGCAATTTCACACTTTTGGGACTCAGGATGATGAGAGCAGAAGATATTAGTGATTATTTACCAACAAAAACTCCATAAAATTCTCTTCCTGCAGGCCTAACTACTGTACCTCCTTATTTTACACAAGGGACGAGGAACTTCAGGGTGGCACGATTCACCTCTACCCCATTGCGGACATTGTCTATGGAACTGATGGACGTTGGACTTTGTCTATGGAACTGGTGCCCGAAACGTTGTCTATTTCCTTCGCTCCATGGATGCTGCTGCACCCGCTAAGTTTCTCCAGCACTTTTGTCTACCTTCGATTTTCCAGCATCTGCAGTTCCTTCTTAAACACAGTCACAGGGAGGACGTGCAAACTCCACAATGACAGCACTCGAGGTCAGGATGGAGCCTGTGTCTCCAGCACTGTGACAGTGGCTCTACCAGCTGTGACACAGTGCACTGCAAAGACAGGCTCCGCCACCCAAAATGGCAAATTGAATATTTTCAGGACCTTTCTGTTTGAGTGTCCAATATGAACGATTTGCAACCCTCATTACCTGGCAGATGTTCCTCTACAATCACCACATCTGGTGGAGTGGTGCTTTCCGTGGGCATATAGGTTGGCTTTGGCAAAGGTCTTGGACTACGCAGAACATCTGTAAAGAAGAAAGAGTGAGAAGTTACAAGTGATAGTCTTTTTCCCCAGTCTTCTCTGCAGCCCCAGTGGGCACCAATTTCTCCCTCCATCATCCACAGGCCTCAGCCACGGTGTTCGGTTCCCCTCCTTCATACACTTTTATATCCCCCCCTCTCTCCCCTTCCCCGCACACCCCTCCCTCCCTGTCATTCTCTCCTCCCCACTCCTGTCGGACAGAAGGTAAACAAGCTTGAGATTGCGCACCACCAGACTCAGGAACAGCTTCTTCCCCCCTCTGTTATCAGGCTTGTGAACGGTCCTTCCATTAGCTAGGGTACTGTCCGATTCACCTCTACCCATTGCGGACATTGGACTTTGTCTCTGGAACTGGTGCGCTACAATGCTGAGAACTACATTCTGCACTCTGTATCTTCCAACCTATTGTACTTGAGTTTGGCTTGATTGTATTTATGTATACCGTATCTAATCTGTTTGGATAGCATGTAAAACAAAACTTTTTACTGTACTGCAGTACACATTACAGTAATAAATCTAAACCTTATGGCCCTGTCCCACTTAGGCGACTGCCAGGGACTAGTTTTAATGAAATTCACCTACGACACCCTGGCGACAACCTATGACAGCACCTACGACAACATTCTTCATTGCACCTTTCATCATTGTTCAACTTCTGTCAAGGAGAAGCTATACTTCACCCTCGTTACACCTCATTTGGACTACGCAGTTGCAGCATGGGACCCATACACAAATAAAAACATTTCTTCCATCGAACGTGTCCAAAGACAGGCAGCTCGATTTGTTACTAACACCTATGAGAGAGAAGCGAGTGTCACCAAACTTCTGAATTCTCTGGGGTGGAACCTTCTCCAAGACAGACTTGAAGCTCACCGTTTTACAAAATGTTAAATGGTCAGCTCGACATAGACTACAAGACCTACACCAAACCCAAACCAATTAGGAGCAGACGAGGGCATTCGATCTAATTTGTGATCCCAGCTACAAAGACAGATGTGTACAGCAATTCGTTCTTCCCCCGCACAATTAAAGCATGGAATAATCTCCACCCAACTATAGTTACCCAACCAGATGCAACTACATTTAAAGTAGCTCTTTCTTCTCAATAACCCTTTCTGGCTTAATCCCCCCCTTCACCGCCTCCAGTTTAAATTCCATTTGGAATATTTTGGAGGACCAAGAAACCAAGAACCAAGAACAAAAATTGTCGAAATTGTTGCTGAAATATTTTCGACATGATGAAAATTTAGTGGCAGTCGCCTGTAGTCGCCCAAAAAAAAAAAAAATCGCCTAAGTGGGACAGGCTGATTCGAGTTGCTCAGTGAAGCAGTGGAGGAGTTGCTGCCTTACCTATTATAATATGGGATTGTAGGTCTGCTTCTGTGGTTAGCACACAAATAGTCGCCCGTGTTGGGCACCCTCTTGGAAGCACAGGTTCTGTGCTATGAGTTTTATTTCACGGGAAGGATGTGGTTTGGAAATAAAGCATTCCATATCATTCATCCATTGTACAGGGTGAAGTCATTACTGCCAGAGCCAGCATTTATTGCTCATCTAGTCTAGTTTAGTTTGATTTGGTTTAGAGAGAGAGCGTGGAAACAGGCCCTTTGGCCCAGGCTGACCAGTGATCACCTGTACACTAGCTCGACCCTACACACATTAGCGACAATTTACAGTAGCCAACAAACCCGCACATCTTTGGAACGTAGAAAGAAACCAGAGCACCCGGAGAAAACCCACTCGGTCACAGGGAGTACGTACAAACTCCGTGCAGACAGTATAGTCAAATATATGCAACGAGCTGCCGGAGGAGTTAGCTGAGGCAGGTACTGTCGCATCATAGACAATAGACAATAGGTGCAGGAGTAGACCATTCGGTCCTTCGAGCCAGCACCGCCATTCAATGTGATCATTCATGGCTGATCATCCCCAATCAATACCCCGTGCCTGCCTTGTCCCTATATCTCCTATCTTAAGAGCCTTATTTAGCTCTCTCTTGAAAGTATCCAGAGAACCGGCCTCCACCACCCTCCGAGGCAGAGAATTCCACCGACTCACAACTGTGAGAAAAAGTGTTTCCTCGTCTCCATTCTAAGAAAAAGTGTTTCCTCGTCTCCATCGAGTCAATAGACTATAGGTGCAGGAGTAGGACATTCGACTGTGAGAAAAAGTTTCCTCGTCTCCATTCTAAGAAAAAGTGTTTCCTCGTCTCCATCCTAAGAAAAAGTGTTTCCTCGTCTCCATCCTAAGAAAAAGTGTTTCCTCGTCTCCATCCTAAGAAAAAGTGTTTCCTCGTCTCCATCCTAAGAAAAAGTGTTTCCTCGTCTCCATTCTAAAAAAATCTATTGACTCGTCTCCATTTTAAGAAAAAGTGTTTCCTAGTCTCCATTCTAAGAAAAAGTGTTTCCTCGTCTCCATTTTAAGAAAAAGTGTTTCCTAGTCTCCATTCTAAGAAAAAGTGTTTCCTCGTCTCCGTTCATTTTGGAAACATTTAGACATGTACATGGCTAGGACAGGTTTAGAGGGATGTGGGTCAAACGCAGGCAGATGGGAGTAGTGTAGATGGGAGATCGTGGTCGGTGTGGCAAGTTGGACCGGAGGGCCTGTTTCCACGCTGTATCACTATCCCAGCCACTTGAGCCTTCCCAAGTAAGTCAATGACCACCCACCCACCCGAGTTCCATTCCGAACTCCAGCTGAACTTTAATAAAGTCTCGTTCAGAAGAAAGGCAGCCATCTCTGGAGATGATGAGTCTTCTCCGGAAGGACAGGGGGTGGACTTGCTGAGACAGTGACTTCATCCATGAAGCCACATCCTGGCCCTAACTACTCATTTGTGGGTCACTTCATTATTTGAGGGCTCCGTGGATGTTATATTGTTGCACTAAAAAAATCTGTTTTTCTTTCTAAACTAATGAGATAATTCTGAATTTAGTTTTCAAATGTTGACATTGGGGAAATTTTCAAATGTTAACCTTTAGTTTAGTTTAGTTTAGAGAGATACAGAGGCCCATCAGCCCACCGAGTCCGTGCCGGCCAGCGATCCCCGCACACTAACCCTATCCTACACACACTAGGGACAATTTACATTAATTCCAAGCCAGTTAACCTACGAACCTGTACATCTTTGGAGTGTGGGAGGAAACTGGAGAAACCCCACTCAGGTCACGTACAAATTACACACAGACTGCACCCGTAGTCAGGATCGAACCCGGGTCTCCGGCACTGTTAGGCTGCGACTCTACCGCTGAGCCACCATCCACCCACATTGGGGCAGTTTTCTTTGTTGCAGCTTTGAACAGCACGGAGCCCACCCTGGCTTCCGAGACCCTGCCCCGAGCTTCTCAGCCTTCCGATGTCGTGGGCCCCACCTCCCAGAAACGTGCAAACTCCACACAGACAGCACCCGAGGAGAGTATCGAAACGGGGTCACTGGCGCTGCATGGGGCGGCATGGTGGCGAAGCGGTAAAGTTACCACGCCATGACCCGGGTTCGATCCCGACTACGGGCGCTGTCTGTACGGAGTTTGTTCTTTCACCCCGTGACCTACGTGGGTTTTCTCCAGGTGCTCCGGTTTCCTCCCACACTTGAAAGATGTACAGATTTGTAGGTTAATTGGCTTGGTATAATGCTTAAAAAAAAATTGTCCCTATTGTTTGTGTGTGTGTGTGTGTGTGTGTGTGTGCGCGTGTGTGTGCGTGTGTGTGCGTGTGTGTGTGCGTGTGTGGGTGTGTGTGTGTGTGTGGGTGTGTGGGTGTGTGTGTGTGGAATTGTGTTAGTTAGATAGGGCTCTTAAAGATAGCGGAGTCAGGGGATATGGAAGGAATGGGGTACTGATCAGCCATGATGGGGTGGGAGATTGCAACCTTCAAGTGGTCCGCCCTGTTTCGACTAATGCAATCAACCCGGCGTGCACAATCAAATAAGATCAAATAGAACATGCCACATGCAAGAAGAAGAAGAAGAGAAGAAGGCATGATCACATTGAATGGCGGTGCTGGCTCGAAGAGTCGAATGTCCTACTCCTGCACCTATAGTCTATTGACTCAATGGGCCAAAGGGCCTGTTTCTGCACTGTATCTCTAAAGTTTAAAATCTAAAAGAGCAGTTAGTCCAATCCATTTTTGCAGTGGACTTGATGAAAAGTTTTTGACCTTTCCTCCATAAATGCTGAAAAAGGACTTAAAAAAAACGTTGCAATCGAGATAGCGAGATTTCAACTCAAGCCCTGGAGTAAAACGGGAGTGAAACCTCTCTCTTGCCAAATTTGTCCGTTCGTAATAATTATCACCCTGCATTCCTTAAAGATGTAGGAACGGATGAGACATTACCAGGGTAGACACAAAATGCTGGAGCATCTGCTGCCTCACCCGCTGAGTTACTCCAGCATTTTGCGTCTACCTTCCGATTTAAACAGGCATCTGCAGTTCTTTCTTACACAGACTTTACCAGGGGTTCGATTCCTCGTTGATACCCTGCAACCCATCACTTCTGCCTTCAGAGCTATTCTTTGGTGCCATCGCTGTGGAACGAGTCGAACGTATCTCGCCACAAAGGACGGGATAAAGTCGTTGCGGACCAGTTGGTGGTTGTTCACGTTCCCTTCAAAAACCTTTTTATATTTAAGCGGAGGAGAAATATTAGAACATAGAACAGCGCAGCACAGGAGATAAACAAGGCAGCCGAAACACGGAACTGCAGATGCTGGTTTACACCAAAGATAGACACAGAGTGCTGGGGTAACTCAGATTGGGGACAGGCAGCGTCTCTGGAGAGAAGGATGGGTGACATTTCGGGTCGGGACCCTTCCTCAGACTGGGAATAATGTCACCCATCCTGAAAACTGTAAAGTCCAGGTTCAGGAACAGCTTCTTCCCCACAGC
This sequence comes from Leucoraja erinaceus, assembly GCF_028641065.1. Classification (NCBI taxonomy): domain Eukaryota; kingdom Metazoa; phylum Chordata; class Chondrichthyes; order Rajiformes; family Rajidae; genus Leucoraja; species Leucoraja erinaceus. The sequence continues at coordinate 30,351,968 of NC_073402.1, read as the reverse complement.
CATCAAGCTACTGAACACAACAACAAGCTCTGAGCTCCGAACTGCAAAAGACTATATTATTATTGCTATTTTTGTTATTTATTCAACTTTCTCTTTTTTCCCTCTTCCCCCATTATGTACTATCTTTACATATTCTGTTGTGCTGCAGCAAGTAAGAATTTCATTGTCCCACCTGGGACACATGACAATAAACCATTCTTGACTCTTGCTGCTGCAGAGTTACTCCAGCATTTTAGACAATAGACAACAGGTGCAGGAGTAGGCCATTCGGCCTTTGAGCCAGCACCGTCATTCAATGTGATCATGGCTGATCATCCCCAATCAGTACCCCGTTCCTGCCTTCTCCCCATATCCCTTAACTCCGCTATCTTTAAGAGCCCTATCTAGCTCTCTCTTGAAAGTATCCAGAGAACCGGCCTCCTCCGCCCTCCGAGGCAGAGAATTCCACAGACTCACAACTCTCTGTGTGGAAAAAGTTTTTCCTCATCTCCGTTCTAAACGGCTTACCCCTTATTCTTAAACTGGGGCCCCTGGTTTTGGACACCCCCAACATCGGGAACATGTTTCCTGCCTCTAGCGTGTCCAAACCCTTAATAATCTTACACATTTCAATAAGATATCCTCTCATCCTTCTAAACTCCACAGAGTGTACAAGCCCAGCCGCTCCATTCTCTCAGCATATGACAGTCCCGCCATCCCGGGAATTAACCTTGTAAACCTACGCTGCACTCCCTCAAAAGCAAGAATGTCCTTCCTCAAATTAGGGGAACAAAACTGCACACAATACTCCAGGTGTGGTCTCACTAGGGCTCTGTACAACTGCAGAAGGACCTCTTTGCTCCTATATTCGATTCCTCTTGTTATAAAGGACAACATGCTATTTGCTTTCTTCACTGCCTGCTGTACCTGCATGCTTACTTTCATAGACTGATGTACAAGGACCCCCAGATCCCATTGTACTTCCCCTTTTCCCAACTTGACGCTATTTAGATAGTAATCCGTCTTCCTGTTTTTGCTACCAAAGTTGGTAACCTCATATTTATCTGCATTAAACTTCATCTGCCATGCATCTGCCCACTCCCCCAACCTGTCCAAGTCATCCTGCATTCTCATAGCAGTTATTACTGTATAGTTTAAATTAAGCAAGATGCACCTGATCTTCTCTGCTATTTTTCCTCTTGTAGAATCGCCAGGCCTTTCCATCCTTGCTGTAGGAAATCTTGTACGTCTTCACATAGAAGTTATATCCATTGTTGGTGCTGCCTCTGGTGGCAATTCCTGTGAAGAGCAGGGAGAAGGTGGAAGAATGATAAGGAGAGTCGATGGCGGAGCAGAACGCAGGATAGATTAACGGTGGGTGGCACAGTGGCGCAGCCGGTGGAGTTTAGATTAAAGAAACAGCGCAGGAACGGGCTCAACGAGTCCCCGCTGACCAGCGATCACTACCCGACACACCAGCGACAATTTTAGGGGGAACATGAGGGGGAACTTCTTTACTCAGACAGTGGTAGTTGTGTGGAATGAGCTTCCAGTGGAAGTAGTGGAGGCAGGTTCGTTTTTATCATTTAAAAATAAATTGGATAGGTATATGGACGGGAAAGGAGTGGAGGGTTATGGTCTGAGCGCAGGTAGATGGGACTAGGGGAGAATAAGTGTTCGGCACGGACTAGAAGGGCCGAGATGGCCTGTTTCCGTGCTGTAATTGTTATAGAAACATAGAAATTAGGTGCAGGAGTAGGCCATTCGGCCCTTCGAGCCTGCACCGCCATTCAATATGATCATGGCTGATCATCCAACTCAGTATCCCGTACGTGCCTTCTCTCCATACCCCCTGATCCCCTTAGCCACAAGGGCCACATCTAACTCCCTCTTAAATATAGCCAATGAACTGGCCTCAACTACCCTCTGTGGCAGAGAGTTCCAGAGATTCACCACTCTGTGTGAAAAAAGTTCTTCTCATCTCGGTTTTAAAGGATTTCCCCCTTATCCTTAAGCTGTGACCCCTTGTCCTGGACTTCCCTAACATCGGGAACAATCTTCCTGCATCTAGCCTGTCCAACCCCTTAAGAATTTTGTAAGTTTCTATAAGATCCCCTCTCAATCTCCTAAATTCTAGAGAGTATAAACCAAGTTATATGGTTATAATTTACAATTTTCACCGAAGCTATTCGACCTACAAACCCGCCCACCGTTAGCTCTCGAAGGGCCGAATGGCCTACTCCTGCACTGTGTTTCTATGTAAAATGCTATCACTTGACCAACCCGTGACGTTCTTCCGTTCTCCGAGGTCGATCTGTAGCCACTCCTTGTTGCTGGAAAGCCTCGCTGCCCAGGCCCATGGAGGTCCGTTGCTGCTGTTCCCCGCTTTGTCCGGAGACCAGACGCTGAGCTCGCCATCGTTGGTCTTCTCTGTCCAGGAGGACGAGGCTGTGATGCGTCTGCTGTCCAGAACAAGGCTGCAATC